>NC_091982.1:148329393-148638934 GCF_044704955.1 Pristiophorus japonicus | reverse complement strand
ATCCTCTGTACACTATCTTTTGTTCACTCTCCTGTGTTCACTTTCTTGTCTTCACTGCTCTTTGTTCTTGCTCTGTGATCACGCACTGTGTTTATGCTCTGTGTTTATGCTCTGTGTTCATGCTCTGTGCTCAGTATATGTGCTCACTATCTGTGTTCACTACCTCTGTTCACTGTCCTGTGTTCACTGTCCTGTATTCACTGTCCTGTGTTCACTGTCCTGTGTTCAGGAACTGTATTCACTATTTGTGATCACTATTCTGTGTTCCCTATCTCGTGTTCCCTCTCCCATGTTCCCTCTCTGTGTACCCTCTCAGTGCTCACTATCTGTGCTCACTATCTGTGCTCCCTATCTGTGCTCCCTCTCTGTGCTCACTCGCCTGTGCTCACTAGCCTGTGTTCACTGTCCAGTTTTCACTGTCCGGTGCCCATTATCCTGTTTTCACTATCCTCTGATAACTATCTTCTGTTCACTATCTGTATTCACTATGTGTGTTCACTCTCTGAATTCATTCTCTGTATTCACTATCCTGAGTTTAATATCCGGTGTTCAGTATTTCTGTTCACTGTCTTGTGTTTAATTTCCTGTGTTCACTATGTGTGTTCAGTATCCTGTGTTCACTATGTGTGTTCACTATGCGTGTTCACTATCCTGTGTTCACTATGTATGTTAACTGTGCTGTGTTCACTATCCTGTGTTTACCATCAATGTTCATATCGATGTTCACTATCAATGTTCACTATCAATGTTCACTATCGATGTTCACTATCCTGTGCTCACCGGTTTGTGCTCACCACCCTGTGCTCACCATCCTGTGCTCACCATCCTGTGCTCATCATCGTGTGTTCACCATCCTGTGTTCACCATCCTGTGTTCACCATCCTGTGCTCACTCTCCTCTGTTCACTATCCTCTGTTCACTATCCTCTGTTCACTATCCTCTTTTCGCTATCCTTTGTTCACTCTCCTGTGTTCACTTTCTTGTCTTCACTACCCTTTGTTCATGCTCTATGATCACGCTCTGTGTTCACGCTCTGTGTTCACGCTCTGTGCTCATGCTCTGTGATCACTATCTGTGTTCACTAACCTGTGTACACTATCTGTGTTCACAATCCTGTGTTCACAATCCTGTGTTCAATATCATGTGATCACTATCCTGTTTCAACTACCTTTGCTCACTATCTGTGTTCACTATCTGTGTTCACTGCCCTATGTTCACTGTCCTGTATTCACTGTCCTGTGTTCACTATCCTGTTTTCACTATCTTGTGTTCAGGAACTGTATTCACTATTTGTGATCACTATTCACTGTTCCCTACCATGTGTTCCCTATCACTTGTTCCCTATCCCCTTTTCCCTATCCCGTTGTCCATCTCTGTGTTCCCTCTCTGTGTTCCCTCACTATGCTGACTATCTGTGCCCTCTATCTGTGCCCACTATCTGTGCTCACTAGCCTGTGCTCACTAGCCTGTGTTCAATATCCCGTTTTCACTATCCTGTGTTCCCTATCCCGTGTTCCCTATCCATGTTCCCTATCCTGTGTTCCCTATCCCATGTTCACTATCCTGTGTTCACTATCCTGTGTTCATTATCCAGTGTTCAATATCTTGTGTTCACTAACCTGTGTACACTATCTGTGTTCACAATCCTGTGTTCACAATCCTGTGTTCATTCTCGTGTTTTCACTATCTTTGCTGACTATCTGTGTTCACTATCTCTGTTCACTGTCCTGTGTTCACTGTCCTGTGTTCTCTATCCTGTGTTCACTATCCTGTGTTCAGGAATTGCATTCACTATCTGTGATCACTATTCTGTGTTCCCTATCCCGTGTTCTCTATTCTGTGTTCCCTATCCCATGTTCCCTATCCCGTGTTCCATTTCTGTGTTCCTTTTCTGTGTTCCTTCACTGTGCTCAATAGCCTGTGCTCACCAGTCTGTGTTCAATATCCAGTTTTCACTGTCCTGTGTTCACTCTCCTGTGTTCACTATCCTGTGTTCATTATCCTGTGTTCAGGAATTGTATTCACTATTTATGATCACTATCCCATGTTCCCTATCCCGTGTTCCCTATCCCGTGTTCCCTATACCGTGTTCCCTATCCCATGTTCCCTATCCTGTGTTCCCTATCCCGTGTTCACTATCCTGTGTTCACTATCCTGTGTTCACTATCTGTGTTCACTATCTGTGTTCAGTATCTGTGTTCACTATCTGTGTTTCATGTCTGTATTCACTAACTGTGTTCACTGTCCTGCGTTCACTATCCTGTGTTCATTATCGAGCGTTCACTATCTCTGTTGACTATCTCTTTTGACTATCTCTGTTAACTATCCTCTGTTCGCTATGCTCTGTTCGCTATCATTTGTCACTCTCCTGTGTTCACTTTCTTGTCTTCACTACCTTTTATTCACGCTCTGTGATCACGCTCTGTGTTCACGCTCTGTGTGTTCACGCTCTGTGCTCATGTTCTGTGCTCACTATCTGTGCGCATGTTCTGTGCTCACCTTCTGTGTTCACCATCTGTGTTCACCATCTGCGTTCACTATCCTCAGTTCAATATCCTGTATTCAATATCCTGTGTTCACTAACCTGTGTACACTATCTGTGTTCACAATCCTGTGTTCACAATTCTGTGTTCACTCTCGTGTGTTCACTATCGTGTGTTCACTATCCTGTTTTCACTATCTTTGCTCACTATCTGTGTTCACTATCTCTGTTTACTGTCCTGTGTTCACTGTCCTGTGTTCACTATCCTGTGTTCACTACCCTTCAATCAGGAATTGCATTCACTATTTGTGATCACTATTCTGTGTTCCCTATACCGTGTTACCTGTCCCATGTTCCCTATCCTGTGTTCACTATCTGTGTTCAGTATCTGTGTTCAGTATCTGTGTTTCATGTCTGTATTCACTAACTGTGTTCACTGTCCTGTGTTCACTATCCTGTGTTCATTATCCAGCGTTCACTATCTCTCTTGACTATCTCTTTTGACTATCTCTGTTTACTATCCTCTATTCACTATCCTCTGTTCGCTATCCTCTGTTCGCTATCCTTTGTCACTCTCCTGTGTTCACTTTCTTGTCTTCACTCTTCTTTGTTCACGCTCTGTGATCACGCTCTGTGTTCATGCTCTGTGTTCACGCTCTGTGCTCATGTTCTGTGCTCACTATCTGTGCGCACTATCTTTGCTCACCTTCTGTGTTCACCATCTGTTTTAACCATCTGCGTTTACTATCCTGTGTTCAATATCCTGTATTCAATATCCTGTGTTAACTAACCAGTGTACACTATCTGTGTTCACAATCCTGTGTTCACTATCTCTGTTCACTGTCCTGTGTTCACTGTCGTGTGTTCACTATCCTGTGTTCACTACCCTGCGTTCAGGAATTGCATTCACTATTTGTGATCACTATTCTGTGTTCCATATCCCGTGTTCACTATCCTGTGTTCCCTATCCCGTGTTCCCTATACCGTGTTCCCTATACCGTGTTCCCTATCCCATGTTCCCTATCCTGTGTTCACTATCCTGTGTTCACTATCCTGTGTTCACTATCTGTGTTCAGTATCTGTGTTCAGTATCTGTGTTTCTTGTCTGTATTCACTAACTGTGTTCACTATCCAGCATTCACTATCCTGTGTTCATTATCCAGCGTTCACTATCTCTGTTGACTATCTCTTTTGACTATCTCTGTTTACTATCCTCTGATCACTATCCTCTGTTCGCTATCCTCTGTTCGCTATCCTTTGTCATTCTCCTTTTTTCACTTTCTTGTCTTCACTACGCTTTGTTCACGCTCTGTGATCACGCTCTGTGTTCACGCTCTGTGTTCACGCTCTGTGCTCATGTTCTGTGCTCACTATCTGTGCGCACTATCTGTGCTCACCTTCTGTGTTCACCATCTGTGTTCACCATCTGCGTTTACTATCCTGTGTTCAATATCCTGTATTCAATATCCTGTGTTCCCTAACCTGTGTACACTATCTGTGTTGACAATCCTGTGTTCACAATCCTGTATTCACTCCCGTGTGTTCACTATCATGTGTTCACTATCCTGTTTTCACTATCTTTGCTCACTCTCTGTGTTCACTATCTCTCTTCACTGTCCTGTGTTCACTATCCTGTGTTCACTATTCTGCATTCAGGAATTGCATTCACTATTTGTGATCAATATTCTGTGTTCCCTATCCCGTGTTCTCTATTCTGTGTTCCCTATCCCGTGTTCCCTATCCCGTGTTCCATTTCTGTGTTCCTTCTCTGTGCTCACTATCTGTGCCCACTATCTGTGCTCACGAGCCTGTGCTCACTGGTCTGTGTTCACTAGTCTGTGTTCAATATCCAGTTTTCACTGTCATGTGTTCACTATCCTGTGTTTACTATCCTGTGTTCAGGTACTGTATTCACTATTTATGATCACTATCCCATGTTCCCTATCCGGTGTTCCCTAACCCGTGTTCCCTATCCCGTGTTCACTATCCTGTGTTCACTATCCTGTGCTCACTATCTGTGGTCAGTATCTGTGTTCAGTATCTGTGTTCCATATCTCTGTTCACTAACTGTGTTCACTATCTTGTGTTCACTCTCCTGTGTTCACAATCCAGCGTTCACTATCTCTGTTGACTATCTCTGTTGACTATCTCTGTTCACTATCCTCTGTTCACTGTCCTCTGTTCACTGTCCTCTGTTCTCTATCCTCTGTTCAATATCCTCTGTTCGCTATCCTTTGTTCACTCTCCTGTGTTCACTTTCTTGTCTTCACTACTCTTTGTTCACGCTCTGTGATCACACACTGTGTTTATGCTCTCTGTTCGTGCTCTGTGTTCATGCTCTTTGCTCACTATATGTGCTCACTATCTGCGTTCACGACCTCTGTTCACTGTCCTGTGTTCACTGTCCTGTATTCACTGTCCTGTGTTCACTGTCCTGTGTTCATCATACTCTATTCAGGAACTGCATTCACTATTTGTGATCAATATTCTGTGTGCCCTATCTCGTGTTACCTATCCTGTGTTCCCTATCCCGTGTTCCCTATTCTATGTTCCCTCTCTGTGTTCCCTCTCTGTGCTCACTATCCGTGCTCACTATCTGTGCTCCCTATCTGTGCTCTCTATCTGTGTTCCCTCTCTGTGCTCACTCGCCTGTGCTCACTATCCTCTGTTCGCTATACTCTGTTTGCTATCCTTTGTTCACTCTCCTGTGTTCACTTTCTTGTTTTCTCTACCCTTTGTTCACACTCTGTGATCACGCTCTGTGTTCATGCTCTGTGTTCACATTCTGTGCTCACGCTCTGTAGTCATGCTCTGTGCTCACTATCTGTGCTCACCTTCTGTGTTCACCATCTGTGTTCACCATCTGTGTTCACCATCCTCTGTTCACTATCCTCTGTTCACTATCCTCTGTTCACTATCCTCAGTTCACTATCCTTTGTTCCCTATCTTGTCCTCACTATCCTTTGTTCATTATCCTGTGTTCACTCTCTGTGTTCATTCTCTGTGTTCACTGTGTGTGTTCACTATCTGTGCTCACTATCTGTGCTCACGATCAATATTCACTACCCTGTGTTCTCTACCCTGTGTTCTCTATCCTGTGTTCTCTGATCGGGGATCTCTGTCCTTTGTTTTCTGTCCTGTGTTTGTTTACTGTCCTGTGTTCACTTTCCTCTGTTCACTATACTGTGTTCACTATCCTCTGCTCACTCTGTTGTGTACACTATCCTGTGTTCACTATGATGTGTACACTTCCTGTGTTCACTATGTTGTGTACACTATCCTATGTTCACTATCCTCGGTTCACTATCTGTGTTCATTATCTGTGTTCACTATCATATGTTCACGATCCTGTCTTCTCTATCTGTGTTCTCTAACTGTGTTCACTAACAGTGTTCACGAACAGTATTCACTATCCTGCTTTCACTATCCTGCATTCACTATCCTGCGTTCACTATTTTGTTCACTACCAGTGCTCACTATCATGTGCTTACTCTCCTGTGCTCACTACCTGTGTTCACTATCTGTGTTCACTATCCGTGTTCCCTATCCCGTGTTCCCTATCCCGTGTCCCCAATCCTGTATTCCCAATCCTGTGTTCACTATCCTGTGTTCACTGCCCTGTGCTCACTATCCTGTGATCACTATCAGTGTTCACTATGGGTTCACTATCCTGTGTTCACTATCCTGTGTTCAGGAACTGTATTCACTATTTATGATCACTATCCCGTGTTCCCTATCCCCTGTTCCCTATTCCATGTTCCCTATCCCGTGTTCCCTATCCCATGTTCCCTATCACGTGTTCACTCTCTGACTCAACTCTGTGTGCTCACTCTCTGTGCTCACTATCCAGTGTTCAGTACCTGTATTCTCTATCTTAAGTTCACGATCATATGTTCACTATTGTGTGTTCATTATCCTGTGTTCACTATCCTGTGTTCACTATCTGTTTTCACTATCCTGTGTTCACCATCAGTATTCATCAAACTGTGTTCACTCTCTGTGCTCACTCTCTGTGCTCACTATCCAGTTTTCAGTACCTGTGTTCTCTATCATATGTTCACTATCGTATGTTCACTATTGTGTGTTCACTATCCTGTGTTCACTATCCTGTGATCACTATCTGTGTTCACTATCCTTAGTTCACTGTCCTGTGTCCAATATCCTGTGGTCACAATCCTGTGTTCACTGTCGGTGTTCCCTATCCTGAGTTTAATATCCTGTGATCACTATTTTTTGTTCACTGTCCTGTGTTTAATATCCTGTGTTTAATATCCTGTGTTCACTATGCATGTTCACTAACCTATGTTCACTAACCTGTGTTCACTAACCTGTGTGCACTATCCTCTGTTCACTATCATCTGTTAACTATCCTCTGTTAACTATCCTCTGTTCACTATCTGTGTTTACTATCTGTGTTCACTATCTGTGTTCACTGTCCTGTGTTGACCGTCTGTATTCACTCTGCTGTGTTCACTCGCCTGTGTTCACTTTGCTGTGTTCACTATGCTGTGTTCACTACCCTGTGCTCAATATCCTGTGACCACTATCCTATGCTCACTGTCCTGTGCTCAGGAACTGTATTCACTATTCCGCGTTCCCTATCCTGTGTTCCATATCCATGTTCACTCTCTGTGTTCCCTCTCTGTGCTCACTCTCTGTGCTCACTATCTGTGCTCACTATCTGTGCTCACTATCCAGTGTTCACTATCCAGTGTTCACTATCTGTATTCACTGTCCTTTGTTCACTGTCCTGAGTTCACTATCCTGTGTTCACTATCCTGGGTTCAATATCCTGTGTTCACTATCCTGTGTTCACTGTCCTATTTTCACTATCCTGTGCTCACTATCCTGTGCTCATTATCATGTGTTCACTATCCTATGCTCACTATCCTGTGCTCACTATCCTGTGTTCACTATCCTCTTTTCACTACCTGCGATCACTATACAATGTTCACTGTCATGTGTTTACTGTACCGTGTTCACTATCCTGGGTTCACTATCTGTGTTCAATATCTCTCTTCACTATTGGTGTTCATTATCTGTGTTCACTATCATGTGTTCACTAACAGTGTTCACTAACAGTGTTCACTATCCTGCATTCACTATCCTGCATTCACTATCCTACGTTCACCATCTGTATTCGCCATCCTGTGTTCACCATCCTGTGTTCACCATTCTGTGTTCAATATCTGTGTTCACTGTCCTGTGTTCACTGTCCTGTGTTCATGATCCTGTGTTCACTATCTGTGTTCACTATCCTGTGTTCACTATCCTGTGTTCACTATCCTATGTTGAATATCCTGTGTTCACTTTCCTCTTTTCATGAACCCGTGTTCACTATACTGTGTTCACTGTCCTGTGTTCACTGACCTGTGTTCACTATCTGTGTTCACTGTCCTGTGTTCACTCGCCTGTGTTCACTCACTTGTGTTCACTTTGCTGTGTTCACTATGCTGTGCTCACTACCCTGTGCTCAATATCCTGTGATCACTATCCTATGCTCACTATCCTGCGCTCAGGAACTGTATTCACTATCCCATGTTCCCTATCCCGTGTTCCCTATTCCGTGTTCCCTATCCTGTATTCCCTATCCATGTTCACTCTCTGTGTTCACTCTCTGTGCTCACTCTCTGTGCTCACTCTCTGTGCTCACTATCTGTGCTCACTATCCAGTGTTCACTTTCCAGTGTTCACTATCTGTGTTCACTGTCCTGTGTTCACTATCTGTGTTCACTATCCTGTGTTCACTATCCTGGAATCACTATCTGTGTTGACTATTTCTCTTCACTATTGGTGTTCATTATCTGTGTTCACTATCATGTGTTCACTAACAGTGTTCACGAACAGTGTTCACTATCCTGCGTTCACTATCCTGCTTTCACCATCTGTGTTCACCATCCTATGTTCACCATCCTGTGTTCACCATCCTGTGTTCAATATCCTGTGTTCAATATCCTGTTTTCACTGTCCTGTGCTCACTGTCCTGTGCTCACTAACCTGTGTTCACTCTCTGTGTTCTCTCTCTGTGCTCACTATCTGTGTTCACTATCCAGTGTTCACTATCCAGTGTTCACTATCCTGTGTTCCCTATACTGTGTTCACTATCCTCTGTTCACTATCCTCTGTTCACTCTCTGTATTCATTCTCTGTATTCACTATACTGAGTTTAATATCCTGTGTTGACTATTTTTTGTTCACTGTCCTGTGTTTAATATCCTGTGTTCACCATCAGTGTTCACCAACCTGTGTTCACTCTCTGTGTTCACACTCTGTGTTCACTATCCACTCTTCACTATCCTGTGTTCACTATCCTGTGTTCACTGTGCTGTGTTCACAATCAATGTTCGCTATCAGTGTTCACTATCAGTGTTCACCATCCTGTGTTCACTATCCTGTGTTCACTATCCTGTGTTCACTATCTGTGTGATTATCCGTGTTCACTATCCTGTGTTCAGGAACTGTATTCACTATTTGTGTTCCCTATCCCGTGTTCACTATCCCATGTTCACTATCCCATTTTCACTATCCCGTGTTCCATCTGTGCAGCAAAGGTTCACTCGACTGAAACCCGGGATGGCAGGTATGACATATATGGAGAGATTAGATTGGCTGGGCCTGTATTCACTGGAGTTAGAAGGATGAGAGGGAATCTCATAGAAACAGATAAAATTTTGACGGGACTGGACAGGTTAGGTGCACGAAGAATGTTCCCGATGCTGGGGAAGTCCAGAATCAGGGCACATAATCTAAGGATAAGGGGTAAGCCATTTAGGACTGAGATGAGGAGAAAGATGAGGAGAAACTTCTTCAATCAGAGTTGTTAACCTGTGAAATTCACTACCACAGACAGTTGTTGAAGCCAGTTCATTAGATATATTCAAGAGGGGGATAGATATGGTCCTTACGGCTAAAGGGATCAAGAGGTATGGAGAGAAAGCAGGAAAGGGGTACTGAGGTGAATGATCAGCCATGATCTTATTGAATGGTGGTGCAGGCTCGAAGGGCCGAATGGCCTTCTCCTGCACTTATTTTCTATGTTTCAATGTTTCACTATCCTGTGTTCACTATCCTCTGTTCACTAAGAGTGTCCACTATCTCTGTTCTCTATCCTGTGTTCGCTATCCTGTGTTCCCTATCCTGTGTTCCCTATTCTGTGTTCCCGATCTGTGTTCACTCTCCTGTGTTCAATCTCCTGTGTTCCCTATCCTGTGTTCACTGTCTGTGGTCAGTATCTGTGTTCAGTATCTGTGTTCCATATCTGTGTTCACTAACTGTGTTCACTATCCTGTGTTCACAATCCAGCGTTCACTATCTCTGTTGACTATCTCTGTTGACTATCTCTGTTCACTATCCTCTGTTCACTGTCCTCTGTTCACTGTCCTCTGTTCACTGTCCTCTGTTCACTATCCTCTGTTCGCTATCCTTTGTTCACTCTCCTGTGTTCACTTTCTTGTCTTCACTACTCTTTGTTCACGCTCTGTGATCACGCACTCTGTTTATGCTCTGTGTTCATGCTCTGTGTTCATGCTCTGTGCTCACTATATGTGCTCACTATCTGTGTTCAGTACCTCTGTTCACTGTCCTGTGTTCACTGTCCTGTATTCACTATCCTGTGTTCACTTTCCTTTGTTCACTATCCTGTATTCAGGAACTGTATTCACTATTTGTGATCACTATTCTGTGTTCCCTATCTCGTGTTCCCTATCCCGTGTTCCCTATCCCATGTTCCCTCTCTGTGTTTCTTCTCAGTGCTCACTATCTGTGCTCACTATCTGTGCTCCCTATCTGCTGTGCTCCCTATCTGTGCTCCCTCTTTGTGCTCACTATCCTGTGTTCACTATCCAGTTTTCACTGTCCGGTGCCCATTATCCTGTTTTCACTATCCTCTGTTCACTATCTTTATTCACTATCTGTGTTCACTCTCTGAATTCATTCTCTGTGTTCACTATCCTGAGTTTAATATCCGGCGTTCAGTATTTTTTGTTCACTGTCCTGTATTTAATTTCCTGTGTACACTATGCGTGTTCACTATGCGTCTTCACTATCCTGTGTTCACTATGTGTGTTAACTGTGCTGTGTTCACTATCTTGTGTTTACTATCAATGTTCATATCGATGTTCACTATCAATGTTCACTATCCTGTGCTCACCATATTGTGCTCACCACCCTGTGCTCACCATCCTGTGCTCATCATCCTGTGTTCACCATCCTGTGTTCACCATCCTGTGTTCACCATCCTGTGCTCACTCTCCTCTGTTCACTATCCTTTATTCACTCTCTGTGTTCACTCTCTGTGTTCACTATCTGTGTTCACTATCTGTGCTCACTATCTATACTCACTATCTGTGCTCACGATCAATATTCACTACCCTGTGTTCTTTACCCTGTGTTCTCTGTCCTGTGTTCTCTATCCTGTGTTTGTTTACTGTTCTGTGTTCACTATCTTCTGTTCACTATCTTGTGGTCACTATCCTGTGTTCACTATCCAGCATTCACTATCTCTGTTCACTATCTCTGCTCACTATCCTGTTTGCTATACTCTGTTTGCTATCCTTTGTTCACTCTCCTGTGTTCACTTTCTTGTCTTCACTACCCTTTGTTCACACTCTGTGATCACACTCTGTGTTCAGGCTCTGTGTTCACATTCTGTGCTCACGCTCTGTACTCATGCTCTGTGTTCACTATCTGTGCTCACCTTCTGTGTTCACCATCTGTGTTCACCATCTGTGTTCACCATCCTCTGTTCATTATCCTCTGTTCACTATCCTCTGTTCACTATCCTCAGTTCACTATCCTTTGTTCCCTATCTTGTCTTCACTATCCTTTGTTCACTATCCTGTGTTCACTCTGTGTTCACTCTCTGTGTTCACTATGTGTGTTCACTATCTGTGCTCACTATCTGTGCTCATGATCAATATTCACTACCCTGTGTTCTCTACCCTGTGTTCTCTACCCTGTGTTCTCTATCCTGTGTTCTCTGATCTGTGTTCTCTGTCCTTTGTTTTCTGTCCTGTGTTTGTTTACCGTCCTGTGTTCACTTTCCTCTGTTCACTATCCTGTGTTCACTATCCTCTGTTCACTATGTTGTGTACACTATCCTGTGTTCACTATGTTGTGTACACTTCCTGTGTTCACTATCCTCGGTTCATTATCTGTGTTCATTATCTGTGTTCACTATCATATGTTCACGATCCTGTCTTCTCTATCTGTGTTCTCTAACTGTGTTCACTAACAGTGTTCACTAACAGTGTTCACTATCCTGCTTTCACTATCCTGCATTCACTATCCTGCATTCACTATTTTGTTCACTACCAGTGCTCACTATCATGTGCTCACTCTCCTGTGCTCACTACCTGTGTTCACTATCTGTGTTCACTATCTGTGTTCACTATCCATGTTCCCTATCCCGTGTTCCCTATCCCGCGTTCCCTATCCCATGTTCCCTATCCCGTGTCCCCAATCCTGTATTCCCAATCCTGTGTTCACTATCCTGTGTTCACTATCAGTGTTCACTATGTGTTCACTATCCTGTGTTCACTATCCTGTGTTCAGGAACTGTATTCACTATTTATGATCACTATCCCGTGTTCCCTATTCCCTGTTCCCTATCCCATGTTCCCTATCCCGTGTTCCCTATACCATGTTCCCTATCCCGTGTTCACTCTCTGAGTCAACTCTGTGTGCTCACTCTCTGTGCTCATTATCCAGTGTTCAGTACCTGTGTTCGCTATCTTAAGTTCACTATCATATGTTCACTATCATGTGTTCACTATCCTGTGTTCACTATCCTGTGTTCACTATCTGTTTTCACTATCCTGTGTTCACCATCAGTATTCATCAAATTGTGTTCACTCTCTGTGCTCACTCTCTGTGCTCACTATCCAATGTTCAGTACCTGTGTTCTCTATCTTAAGTTCACTATCATATGTTCACTATCGTGTGTTCACTATCCTGTGATCACTATCTGTTTTCACTATCCTGTGTTCACCATCAGTATTCATCAAACTGTGTTCACTCTCTGTGCTCACTATCCAGTTGTCAGTATCTGTGTTCTCTATCGTATGTTCACTATTGTGTGTTCACTATCCTGTGTTCACTATCCTGTGTTCACTATCTGTGTTCACTATCCTTAGTTCACTGTCCTGTGTCCAATATTTGTTGTTCACTGTCCTGTATTTAATATTCTGTGTTTAATATCCTGTGTTCGCTATGCATGTTCACTAATCTATGTTCACTAACCTGTGTTCACTAACCTGTGTGCACTATCCTCTGCTCACTATCGTCTGTTAACTATCCTCTGTTCACTATCTGTGTTCACTGTCCTGTGTTCACCATCAGTATTCATCAAACTGTGTTCACTCTCTGTGCTCACTATCCAGTTGTCAGTATCTGTGTTCTCTATCGTATGTTCACTATTGTGTGTTCACTATCCTGTGTTCACTATCCTGTGTTCACTATCTGTGTTCACTATCCTTAGTTCACTGTCCTGTGTCCAATATTTTTTGTTCACTGTCCTGTATTTAATATTCTGTGTTTAATATCCTGTGTTCACTATGCATGTTCACTAATCTATGTTCACTAACCTGTGTTCACTAACCTGTGTGCACTATCCTCTGTTCACTATCGTCTGTTAACTATCCTCTGTTCACTATCTGTGTTCACTGTCCTGTGTTGACTATCTGTATTCACTCTCCTGTGTTCACTCGCCTGTGTTCACCTTGCTGTGTTCACTATGCTGTGTTCACTACCCTGTGCTCAATATCCTGTGACCACGATCCTATGCTCACTGTCCTGTGCTCAGGAACTGTATTCACTATCCCGTGTTCCCTATCCTGTGTTCCATATCCATGTTCACTCTCTGTGTTCCCTCTCTGTGCTCACTCTCTGTGCTCACTATCTGTGCTCACTATCTGTGCTCACTATCCAGTGTTCACTATCCAGTGTTCACAATCTGTATTCACTGTCCTGTGTTCACTGTCCTGAGTTCACTATCTTGTGTTCACTATCCCGGGTTCAATATCCTGTGTTCACTATCCTGTGTTCACTGTCATATTTTCACTATCCTATGCTCACTATCCTGTGCTCACTATCATGTGTTCACTATCCTATGCTCACTAGCCTGTGCTCACTATCCTGTGTTCACTATCCTCTTTTCACTATCCTGTGATCACTATACAATGATCACTGTCATGTGTTCACTGTACCGTGTTCACTATCCTGGTTCACTATCTGTGTTCAATATCTCTCTTCACTATTGGTGTTCACCAACAGTGTTCACTATCCTGCGTTCACTATCCTGCATTCACTATCCTACGTTCACCATCTGTGTTCACCATCCTGTGTTCACCATTCTGTGTTCACCATTCTGTGTTCAATATCTGTGTTCACTGTCCTGTGTTCACTGTCCTGTGTTCATTGTCCTGTGTTCACGATCCTGTGTTCACTATCCTGTGTTCACTGTCCTCTTTTCACTATCCTGTGTTCACTATCCTGTGTTCACTATCCTATGTTCAATATCTTGTGTTCAGTATCCTGTGTTCACTATCCTCTTTTCACTATCCTCTTTTCACTATCCCGTGTTCACTATCCTGTGTTCACTGTCCTGTGTTGACTATCTGTATTCACTCTCCTGTGTTCACCTTGCTGTGTTCACTATGCTGTGCTCACTACCCTGTGCTCAATATCCTGTGACCACTATCCTATGCTCACTGTCCTGCGTCAGGAACTGTATTCACTATCCCGTGTTCCCTATCCCGTGTTCCCTATTCCGTGTTCCCTATCCTGTGTTCCCTATCCATGTTCACTCTCTGTGTTCACTCTCTGTGCTCACTCTCTGTGCTCACTATCTGTGCTCATTATCTGTGCTCACTATCCAGTGTTCACTATCCAGTGTTCACTATCTGTATTCACTGTCCTGTGTTCACTGTCCTGTGTTCACTATCCTGTGTTCACTATCCTGGGTTCAATATCCTGTGTTCACTATCCTGTGTTCACTGTCCTCTTTTCACTATCCTGTGTTCACTATCCTGTGTTCACTATCCTGTGTTCACTGTCCTGTTTTCACTATCCTGTGTTCACTATCCTGTGCTCACTATCCTGTGCTCACTATCATGTGTTCACTATCCTGTGCTCACTATCCTGTGCTCAATATTCTGTGTCCACTATCCTCTTTTCACTATCCTGTGATCACTATCCAATGTTCACTTTCCTGTGTTCACTGTCCTGTGTTCACTATCCTGGGTTCACTAACTGTCTTCACTATTGGTGTTCATTATCTGTGTTCACTATCATGTGTCCACTAATAGTGTTCACTATCCTGCGTTCACTATCCTGCATTCACTATCCTATGTTCACCATCTGTGTTCACCATCCTGTTGTCCTGTGTTCACTATCATATGTTCACTGTCCTCATTTCACTATCCTGTGTTCACTATCCTGTGTTCACCATCCTGTGTTCACTATCCTATGTTCAATATCCTGTGTTCACTATTCTCTTCACTATCCCCTGTTCACTATCCTGTGTTCACTATCCTGTGTTCACTATTCTCTTTTCACTATCCCCTGTTTACTATCCTGTGTTCACTATCCTGTGTTCACTATCCTGTGTTCACTGTCCTGTGTTCACTGTCCTGTGTTCACTATCTGTGTTCACTGTCCTGTGTTCACTGTCCTGTGTTCACTATCTGTGTTCATTATCCTGGGTTCACTATCTGTGTTCACTATCTCTCTTCACTATTGGTGTTCATTATCTGTGTTCACTATCATGTGTTCACTAACAGTGTTCACTAACAGTGTTCACTATCGTTCGTTCACTATCCTGCATTCGCCATCTGTGTTCACCATCCTATGTTCACCATCCTGTGTTCACCATCCTGTGTTCAATATCCTGTTTTCAATATCCTGTGTTCACTGTCCTGTGCTCACTGTCCTGTGCTCACTAACCTGTGTTCACTCTCTGTGCTCTCTCTCTGTGCTCACTATCTGTGTTCACTATCCAGTGTTCACTATCCAGTGTTCACTATTCTGTGTTCCCTATACTGTGTTCACTATTCTCTGTTCACTATCCTCTGTTCACTATCCTCTGTTCACTCTCTGTATTCATTCTCTGTGTTCACTATACTGAGTTTAATATCCTGTGTTGACTATTTTTTGTTCACTGTCCTGTGTTTAATATCCTGTGTTCACCATCAGTGTTCACCAACCTGTGTTCACTCTCTGTGTTCACACTCTGTGTTCACTATCCATTCTTCACTATCCTGTGTTCAATATCCTGTGTTCACTGTGCTGTGTTCACTATCAATGTTCGCTATCAGTGTTCACTATCAGTGTTCACCATCCTGTGTTCACTATCCTGTGTTCACTATCCTGTGTTCACTATCTGTATGATTATCCGTGTTCACTATCCTGTGTTCAGGAACTGTATTCACTATTTGTATTCCCTATCCCGTGTTCACTATCCCATGTTCACTATCCCATGTTCACTTTCCCATGTTCCATCTGTGCAGCAAAGGTTCACTCGACTGATTCCCGGGATGGCAGGTATGACATATGTGAAGGGATTAGATCGACTGGGCCTGTATTCGCTGGAGTTAGAAGGATGAGAGGGGATTTCATAGAAACAGATAACATTTTGACGGGACTGGACAGGTTAGGTGCAGGAAAAATGTTCCCGATGTTGTGGAAGTCCAGAATCAGGGCACATAATCTAAGGATAAGGGGTAAGCCATTTAGGACTGAGATGAGGAGAAAGATGAGGAGAAACTTCTTCAATCAGAGTTGTTAACCTGTGAAATTCACTACCCCAGAAAGTTGTTGAAGCCAGTTCATTAGATATATTCAAGAGGAGTATAGATATGGTCCTTACGGCTAAAGGGATCAAGAGGTATGGAGAGAAAGCAGGAAAGGGGTACTGAGGTGAATGATCAGCCATGATCTTATTGAATGGTGGTGCAGGCTCGAAGGGCTGAATGGCCTACTCCTGCACTTATTTTCTATGTTTCTATGTTTCACTATCCTGTGTTCACTATCCTCTGTTCACTAAGAGTGTTCACTATCTGTGTTCTCTATCCTGTGTTTGCTATCCTGTGTTCACTATCTGTGTTCACTATCCTGTGTTCCCTATCCTGTGTTCCCTATCCTGTGTTCCCTATTCTGTGTTCCCTATCTGTGTTCACTCTCCTGTGTTCACTCTCCTGTGTTCCCTATCCTGTGTTCCCTATCCTGTGTTCACTGTCTGTGTTCACTATCCTGTGTTCACTGTCCTGTGTTCACGATCCTTTGTTCACTATCTGCGTTCACTATCTGTGTTCCCTATACTGTGTTCCCTATCCTCTGTTCCCTATCCTCTGTTCACTGTCTGTGTTCACTGTCCTGTGTTCACTATCTGTGTTCACTATCCTGGACTGACAGACGTAGAAGTGTTAAGGTTCGATATCACCCATCGCAGTTGACTTCGATTCAATCCAGCAATACAAGCCACACAGAGCTGTAGGAGTACACCAGGCAAAAATGCTTTTTATTATTAACGTTCGACACTCCTTTACTCGACGTCCCTACGTGCCCCGTCCCATCCAACTCCCCCCCACACCCCGCCCCTCTGTCTGACACAAATCCAGGCCCACAAAATCAGGACCCGACAAATCATGCTTTCAATTGATTGATGGACAACTGGAGCTCCTATTTATCCTTCTTGGTAAAGACACTGATACAGACAAGTGGGTCCGAGACTCCATCTCCTTTCCAAGATCAGTTAGCCAATCTCAAGTGGGGCAGCTGTTGCGGTACTCAGTACCTCTGGGTTAAGAAAGGATCGGGGGTAAATACTGCCCCTGATCTCTATCCAGCAATCCCTGTGGCGAAGTCCATGTGTGAAGGTGCCAAGTGAGAAGTGGATCAGGCTGGGCTGGGCTGCCTACATATTTCAACAACTCAGCAAAGCTTACGGTGTGGGCTCACGTGAGAGCTGTGGAACTGTACATAGCCTTGTGTCATTATTTGTATTTTAGTCTCTAGGGAAGTCCCTAACAGACTAACATATCAGGAGGCACGGGTGACCTCTGACCTGACACAGGTGTGTGACAACAGAAGTGCGGCCTAGTCCGTGTCTGCTGTCTCGCATGCCTTGTTCTTGTTCCACATCCCATTCTTTACCTCCTCCGTTGTGAAAGCAAAGAAACCAAAAACAGGAAGCAGAGGGGGAATTAGCATTGGTCTTGGCAAGATGCCAATTCTCAGACAGCTCGCGTACATTAGTGCAGGTTTTATTCAAACAGCAAGAAGAGGTGCAGTTTAACAGCGTCGGATTAATTCCGCTTTTTGAAACAAAAGAAAGTAAAGGAGACAGGAACGTAATGCAAGATAGTGGGATTAGAGAGTCCCCCTCCACAACCCTGGCCTACACACCATAAATTTGCTCTTCATTCTTCACCGAGTCAATTAAAAAAAATAGATTTTATCTTTCCTCCTGTTTTTCCCCCATGTCTTCTGAAGAAGCTAGCTCACGGTGGGCTAGAGTTTCACAGGTGCGGGCAGCCTCCAGTACCCCACCCAAGTGCCTGTTCTTCAACTGCAAGCCGAAAGATGTGAGTATCAGGAGGCTATTCGGTCACAGAAGGCCTCACTGCCCTCGGCTCTGGGGTTAGCTCTCTGAGTGGATGTCCAGACGGATGCTCATTCCAGCAGGAGAGTACTCAGGGGTGGAATGGCTGGCTGGTTTTTGGTCTCTCTGCTCTGTAGCCAGGCAACGGCCCTGAGATCATTCAGAATGCACTGACTTAGAACAGCTAACTCAACACTGGTCACAAGTCAAACCTGGCACCTCCTACTCTATGTAAATACAGATACATCTCAACATCACCATACTCGATCAGCTCCGCTGGGTAGGCCACATCATCCGCATGCCAGACACGAGGCTCCCAAAGCTTGCGCTCTACTTGGAACTCCAACATGGCAAATGAGCCAAAGCTGGGCAGCGGAAACGTTACAAGGACACTCTCAAAGCCTCCCTGATAAAGTGCAACATCCCCATCGACACCTGGGAGTCCCTGGCGAAAGACCACCCTAAGTGAAGGAAGTACTTCCGGGAGGGCACTGAGCACTTCGAATCTCATCATTGAGAGCATGCAGAAACCAAGCGCAGGCAGCGGAAAGAGCGTGCGGCAAACCAGTCCCACCCACCCCTTCCCTCAACGACTATCTGCCCCACCTGTGACAGGGACTGTGGTTTTCGTATTGGACTGTTCAGCCACCGAAGGACTAACTTTTAGAGTGGAACCAAATCTTCCTCGATTCCAAGGGACTGCCTATGATGGTGATGACATCTCAACAGCATCGAGAACAAAGCAGCCTGCTTGATTGGCACCCCATCACTACCTTAAACATTCACTCCCTCCATCACCGGCACACCATGGCTGCAGTGTGTGCCATCTACAAGATGCACTGCAGCAACTCGCCAAGGCTTCTTCGGCAGCAACTCCCAAACTCATGACCTCGATCACCTCGAAGAACAAGGTCAGCAGGTGCACGGGAACACCATCACCTCTAAGTTCCACTTCAAGTCACACACCATCCTAACTTGAAGTATATCGCAGTTCCTTCATCATCACTGGGTCAAAATCCTGGAACTCCCTCACTGACAGCACTGTGGTAGCACCTTCACCGCCCCGACCTGTGTGAGAACACCACCGCAGGTCGGGGCTATGAGCTGGAGTGCCGGGCCCTGGAAAAGTGTGGGCCGCCCCGACCTGTGTGAGAACACCACCGTAGGTCGGGGCTATGAGCTGGAGTGCCGGGCCCTGGAACAGCGTAGGCCACTCTGACCTGTGTGAGAACACCACTGCAGGTTGGGGCTATAAATAGAGCTGGAGTGCCGGATCCTAGTACATCGTGGGCAGAGGTGCGGCGGATGAGTGTACGGGGCCCAGAAGAGCCGAAGGCCCAGGGGCAGCACGGGCCAGCCCACACTGCGATATGTGTGTGCTCTAGGCCCTTGCAGCAGAGCAGGTCTCCAGTCATCCTGGTTAATCCTTGCCACTGGATAAAGGACTAGCTCTGTCAAGCCCGCTTGGTGGCTGATGTGCAACGGTCACCACACGTTAAAAAAATCCACGCACAGGCATCTTCCACCCCCTCAATTGGAGTTCAGGACTGGAACATCGGGTCCTTCATTGAAACATCTGTGAGTTCTCGTCGAAGCAAGTCATCCTCGTGCGAGGGACCGCCTATAATGATATGAGTACCTTCACTACACGGACTGCAGCAGTTGAAGAAGGCAGCTCACCATCATCTTCTCAAGGGCAATTAGGGATGGGCGATAAATGTCGGCCTTGCCAGCGACACCCACATCCAAGAATGAATTTAAAAAACAATAACAGAGCCTTTCACATGATATCATCTCAAAGCGTAGTTAGTCACTGTTTGAACTGCTGTCTCTGGCGTTCGGTGTGAGCCTCCAGTGCACCACCCGGCCATTGGGGGAGCTGTACTCATAACATTTTCAAACCCAACCCCAAATGGCCACCTTTTGTCTCTGTGCATCCTGCCAGGTGCTGTACCCTGGCACGGAATCATATCCCGCCAGCTTGGCACACTGGCACCACGGATGGTTCAAGTGATTAGCTGCGAACTCTGGTGTTCTGTCAGCGATGAGCATTGCAACTCTCAGTTCCATAGCACTGTGTGCAGGATTCGAAGGGAGAATATACACCCTTCCCCGCTTTGCTTTGCTTTAACCCAAAGATCTTAAAACCCACATCTTCAGATCTCCAAGAGGGTGTCCCCAGGGCATCTAAAGCCACTCGATTTCTATTCCATCTGTTGTCCAGGCGACTTATTGCACACAATGGAGGTAATTTCCAAGTCACTGATGGGACAGTAAGCTGACGGATTGGATCGTAGGATGTTACAGGAGCTGTCCAACTTTTATTTCCAGTGATTTGACTGGAAATGAAAATTGGGTGGGTTCCTCAACAGATGGATGATCCAATCTGTCAGCTTTAAACAGTATTACATAGAATTTAACAGCACAGAAACTGGCCATTCAGCTCAACAGGTCTCTGTCGGTGTTTATGCTCCCCTCGAGCCTCCTCCCACTCCACTTCATCTAACTATAATCAGCATATCCTTCTATTCCTTTCTCCCTCGTGAACTTAAATAGCTTCCCTTAAAGGCATCTATGCTATTCGCCGTAACTTCTCCCTGTGGTAGTGAGTTCCACATTCTAACTACTCTCTGGGTAAAGAAGTTTCTTCTGTATTCCCGATTGGATTTATTAGTGAGTATCTTATATTTGTGTCTTCTAGTTTTGGAATCCTCACAAGTGGAAACATCTGTACATCTACCCTATCAAATCCCTTCATAATTTTAAAGACCTCTATTAGGTCACCACCTCAGCCTTCTCTTTTATAGCGAGAAGAGCCGCAGCCTGCTCAGTCTTTCCTGACAGTAATAATCTCTCGGTTTACCGTCCAATCGGTGACTTGAAAATGACCCTCACTATCCCTGTTGCTGTGTTCTAATAGAACACTTTCTGCTTTACTGTGCTGTTTTTTTGTTCTTTTGTAGCTCGCTCAGCCTTTTGGAAGTTTGGACAGAAGTATCCGGGAACATTTCATGATTTGCAGCGGGTTCCCCGGGAACGTGTCACTAATTGCAGGGAGTGCTCCTCACATGGTAATCACCGCGTTAACTCAGACTGTTGGCAGCTCCTGAATATTTTAACACCTTGCGACATGCAGGATGAGCGTATTCAGATGCAGTAGAGACCTCTCTATTCTGCTCCAAAGTTAGGCTTGGTGTACCTTCTACTGTATTTGGATGACACTTCCATTTCCCACAACAGCTGTGGCCTCTGTGACTGTGATTTCCAATTAGTGTTGAATTAGGGGCCTTTTTGTCCAGTGGCCCATGCTCACTAAGAATGGGGTTGAAACTGAGCTACTCTCTTTCCCTCCCCTTCCCTACCCTCTTGACTCCTCTCCAACTGCTGGCTCTGTGGCAGCACTCTCAGGTCTGAGTCAGTAGATCATGGGTTCAAGCCACATTGCAGAGCATATAATATAAGCTGCCACTTCAGTGTTACACTGCCGCAGGTACTGCCGTTCGGATGAGGCGTTAAACCGATGCCCCATCTGCCCTCTCAAGTGGACATTAAAAAAAATCCCACGGCATTCTTTCAAGAACAACAGGTGATTTCTCCGAGTGTCCTGGCCAACATTTATCCCTCAACCAATATATAAAACAGAGAATCTGCTCATTTATTGCATTGCTATTTGTGGGAGCTTGCTGTGCACTTATTGGCTTTCACGGTAAAACTACACATCAAAAAGTACTTAATTGATTGTAAAACAAATTGGGACATCCTGAGGTAGCGTATAGCGCAACATAAATGCCAGTCTTTATTTTTTTGCCCATTTCCATCATCCCTAAGTTTCTCAAACACGTTGACCCCAACCACCTATATGCTCAGCACTGTAAGAAATCATGGGGCCGAAATTGCCCCTGCCCGAAATGAGACTCACGCACCGCATTTGAGCATCCGGTATAGATGGTGTGTTATTAAGATAGAAATTGCCCTTTTTCGGGCCCAAAACGGAACGGAGTGTTAATTCCTGGTGGCAAGGGTTGCTTTCAGCAATGTACGTGCGGAGTGGAGTTTGCACCATGAAGTTCCCCTCCTAGCCATTTGATGCAAATCATCATGCTCACGATGTAACTGCTTCCTGACCGCCTTAAAGGGCAGGTTTTGGAGCTGTGTCTTGAATTCCTTGACCTTTCTTTGCACAAGATGGCCGCTGCCCTGGAAACTCAGAATGCTCCCATTCACTCTGGGCAACAGGGCACGGAGCCTCTGATTGCTTTCGTCTCTGATGGCTTCCAGAGTGTGGCTGCTGTCATGCAGTCTCTGGGTCCACCACGGTCTGACGGGAGCCTAATGGTGCCACCCCCCCCCACCCCATGCTCCAGCAGTTTGGTGGGGGAGGTGGGGTGCTGCCCCGGGGGAGTAGCGCTGGCTCCTCGGACCAGGATACTGATGTTGCCTCCTTTTCACATCTGCCCTGAGCCAGGAGCTGCCAGTACGCAATTGCTGCCAACCAGGGCTTCGCCCCAGACACTTCCGACTGAAGGCATACAGGAGGATGCGGCCCAGTCTTCAGCCGGCCCTTCTAGGGCCAGAGCTGATCGAGGGTGTCCGAGAAGAACATCTGCAGCTTCCTCTACACTCACACAGCCGCCTTCCCAAAGCCATGAGGCAGCCATGATGTGAGACACTGCGGCGGACTGTGAGGACAGGTCTGCGTAAGCAGGGTAATAAGGAGTTGGGCAAGGGTGATAATGGATTATGTGAGTGTTTTGGAGAACCATTGTTTGGGTTTTAATAAATCTTTATTTAGTGTATGAAATTTGTATCAGGCCTCTAATTTCAGTGTGCGGGAATGATGTGTGAGAGGGATCACAGGTTAGCCCATGGAAATGGCCAGACGCAGGGTCAACTGGGCATTGACTTATGTGAACCGGGCAGCTATGAGACGGATTTGTGCCTCCTTTACAGGGTCACGATGGTGAGGCTGCCTCCTGCATGGCTGCCCACCCGAAACCTACTAGTGCTCCTGAGCCTCCTCCTGTGTCTCCTCCTCATGGGCCTCCTCCTGTGTCTCCTCTTCCTCCTCCTCCTCTGCCTCCTCCTCCTGCTCATGGGCCTCCTCCTCCTCCTCCTCCTGTGCCTCCTCCTCCTCATGGACCTCCTGCTCCTCCATCTCCTCCTCCACAGGTAGCACTGCTGCGTCATCCTCCAATGGCTGTGCCCTCATGATGGCCAGTTTGTGGAGCATGCAGCACACCACCGCAAATATGGAGACACGCTCAGGCGAGTACTGCAATATAGCCCCTGAGCAGACCAGGCAATGGAACCTCTGTTTCAGAATGCCTATAGTGTGATTGATGATAGTCCTGGTGGCCGTCAGACTCTCATTGTACGCGACTTGCCCATCAGTTCTAGGCTTGCACAGAGGAATCATGAACCAAGTGCTCAGCACATACGCCTTGTCACCCAGGAGCCAGACGCAATGTTCATTGAGACCATTGAAGAGGCGTGGCACACCGCTCTGGCACAGTATGAATGAGTCGTGGGTGCTGCCAGGGTACCAGGCATCCATTTGCACAATTTTGCGGTTGTGGTCGCAAACCAGTTGAACATTGAACAGGAAGCCCTCGCGGCTTCTGAATTGCTCTGCAGCCTGGTGGGGTGCCCTGAGAGCAACATGGGTGCCGTCAATGACCGCTGGACCCCGGGGAAACCCACAATGCGCATGAATGCAGTCTGATGCTCCAATTGCTTTCCCCTGGTCATGGGGAAGGAGATTATATTCAGTCCTCCTCCGATATCTGTGACCTCCCGTATGGCTGTGTGGGCTGCAAACTGCAAAATATTGCAGATGTTCGCAGTGGCAGCTTGCAGCGAGCCTGTGAAATAACAGTTGAGGGCTATAGTGACATTCGATGCCACGCTCAGGGCTGTCCTCACCCATGTCTGTGGCTCCAATTCCGGCTGTAGGAGATTACAGATCTCAGTGATGACGTCCTTCCGGAATCTCAGTCTGCGCAGGCACTGATCATCACTTTTAAGGCCATTCCGCGATATGCCCTCTCGCCCTCACTTGTGTGTGGCCATCTTGCTATATGAGGTGGCTCATTGGCTGCTCCCTGCTGCTGTTCTGCCTCCTCCAACTCTGCAGGCTGCTGCTGCCCAGCATCTGGCTCCTATGCAGGCTGCCTCCTGGGTTGCTGGCCCATTATCTGGCGAGGGATTCGTCGTACCTGACTCCCCTCCTTGGGGGACGCCCTTACTGAGGGTCTTGGTGCGGCCCCTCTCTTGCCTCCCCTGTGAGCATCTCCCTGGCCCTCTCCACGCTGGTCTGCAATGATGCCTGCGGCCCTTGCCCGATGCCTCTGCAGCCATTGCCCCCCGGCATCGTCTTCTCCTCCGTGCCTCGGCAGCACGCACAATGCACAGGAGGCATTGGCCTGCCAGCACTGCCCCCATTTCAAGACCTTCCACAAGCCCAGCTTCCTCGAAGTAGCCTCCCTGTTCTGCAGCGCGCACTGTAGCCTTGCACTGCTAGTGAAACAACGTGAAAAAAGTTGCTGACACTAAATCCAATCAAATCACCAACCCTTTAAAGCACTCCGGCGGTGTGCATCAGCAACTGTGCACCACCCGAAAACACCAACCTCGGGCACCGCCAAGCGGTCGGACGACTTTTGAAGGGCAATGGGGCTTCCGGCCCTGGACCTCGGCGGTGCGCACAGTGATGACACATTGAGGAGTGTTGGCCATTGCCGCCGTGGAAGTTGGGGCGAAGAGGTGCGATGCTGCACACCACCGCTAAACTGTGGCAGGGCAATAGCGATCTCGGTGGCCACTTAATGGGAACTCTGCAGCCCCCGTGAATGCAAAGAAATTACGAATTATTAAAGAAATAATGGTTTTATGAAAAAAAAAGCAGACACAGAGAGCTAAAGTTGTTACGAGGTAAAAAGAGAAAAACAGGCCTTCACGGCCTAGCTATGGCGATTAGGGATTTAGCGAGGAGCCTTAAAGATAAACAAGCTGTCTCTTGAAAGGGCAACAAGACATTCAGACACCCTAGTCAAGCTCAAACCTCTGAGATGGACCCCTTGATGACTCCGGTCTAACACTTCCACCAGCCCGGGATCTGATCCGAGACCACCGTTCTGCCTCAACGTCCGTCCATTCCGTTCCAGGGCTGCAGATCATTTTCATATGTCACGGGTTGTATGTCGACCATATCAATCTTAATCGTGTGTTGTATCTGATTATGCTTAAACTGTAGTTCTTTAATAAAACATCTTACAACTCATACAACCCTTTGGGTATCTGTGTGTGACCTGTGATTCAGGTCTCATTTGAGTCCCTTCAACTTGGTTTTCACCCTGTCCATAGCACTGAGTCTGCCCTGGTCAAATGGCATCCTTTGGAATGGGCACTTTATCGGTCGTTATATTTCTAAACTTCTCTGCAGCTTCCACAAAGGTCTCGCCCGTCATCTTTCTCAATTCTGTGGGCTTTAGTGACAAACTCTTAAAAGAAAATTCGAATGTATATCAGCAGGGTTTTGGGAAATTGCACTACCCGGCCTTCCCGCCTCAGGGCTGTTTTCACACATGTCTGGAACTGTGCAGCTCATTCCGATGGAAGCAGAACTATCCCAGAATTCATAGCAGCAGCGAATGCCCTCTATCTAAATCACAGGCCCAATGGTTTAATTGGTCGAGCTTCACGACTGTGATGAATGGCAGCAGAGCCAAAGCAACTTAGCTGCAAATCTGCAAAATCCACAACCAGGCCGGGATGTGAAGTGAAAAGTAGAAATACAGAAAAAGGGGCAAAGAGAGAAAATGAAAGGAAGGAAAGAGCAGATAGGTGGATACAGTTTATTGCTTTTATGTGCATTCTGACATTCCAGTGCAGTGCTGAGGGAACACTGCACTGTTGGAGGTGCTGTCTTTCAGATGAGACGTTAAACCTAGGCCCCGTCTGTCCTTGCGGGTGGATGTAAAAGATCCCATGGCACTATTTCGAAGAAGAGCAGGGGAATTATCCGCAGTCTCCTGGCTAACATTTATCCCACAACTGTGAGAAAAACAGATTGTTTGGTCATTATCACATTGTTGTTTGTGGGAGCTTGTTGTGCACAAAGTGGCTGCTGTGCTTCCTACATTACAACAGTAATGACACTCCAAAAGGACTTGATTGAATGTAAGGCACTTTGGTGTGTCATAAAGTCATGAAAGGTGCTATATAAATACAAGTCTTTCTTTTCTTGTTTGGGGAAAAGGTAATAAATCATCTTGGGTCTGAGCACCCCGCACACAGAATGTGGTAAACGTTATAAGCTTGTGTCTGTTCTGATTGAGTGTGTGAGGCTGGGTCAGATTTAAAGACAAATAAAATAAGGCAGTGTTCAAATCTGATTATTTTTCCCTCTCTAATTGAAGCCCAGTTCAAGGTCTTTAAGTTCCTGTAGCACAAAGTCAAGCAAATTCCTCTTTACACTTTTTTTCTCTTTCTCTCTTGAAAGCCTGAATCACAAAATCTATTATTAACCAAGAGCAAAAGTGTCATCCCTTGAAAGTGCAAACGTGGAATATTTTTATGTGAGGGGAGATAGAGAAAATACCTTAAATTACCTGCATCGTCTGTCTGGAGGCGCTAAGCAATGATACTCCATTCCATCCATTCAACAGCCCATTATCACTTGCCTCCTTCCCCATTATTCTCCTTCAACCTTATCAACAGTTACCATCGCCACAGATGCGTGAATGGAAGCCTTGTAATTGTCCTGGATACCACTCCACAGCACCTCGAACTGTCAGAGCAATCTCGAGAAAGGTCTGGGAAGAAGAGAGATTCGCCTGTGGCTATAGGTGCTTAATAGGAAAGCTTTTCACAGCTAAATGGAAAGTTGCTTTATTTATTGCCTGCTGTTTAGCTCCCTATTAACTGCAATCACGCTATTTATTTCGACGCTGCATCTCCATATGACTCGCAGGCTGCGGCAAAGTGAGCCAGATCGGGAGGAGGGCCAGCTGCCGATGGATGCATAATAACTAATCTGAGGGAGCTGGGAGCAAAGGAATCTATTTGCCCCCACCACCCTCTCCCGCCCCCATCCCGCCGGTTCAGGGAGAGTGCTTTAATTGTAATCTTAAGGACACTCAGCAATGTGAAATATTTCAAGCTTGCTTCAGTCGATCTTATCAGTTTTGAAAAACAAACTTTTCACCTGAACTAAAATCTGTCACCCCGACCGCATCCCACCCCCCCCGCCCCCCACCACCCGAAAGTGCCCACTTGTGTTGGAATACTGACCCACAGAGCGTGGCAGCCCCTCCTCCCTCCGACCCAGTACTTCACCCAAGTGAGATGCTCATTCTCGTGTTTAAATCCTCCCATGGCCTCGTCCCTCCTTTTCTCTGTAACCTTCTCCAGCACTGTAAATAAGCCTCCCCCAAACTCTACATCCCTCTGACTGCGACCTCTAATAACCCGCCACTCACTTTGCCCCACCATTGACAGGCCGTGCTTTCGGCTGTTCAGGCCCCACATGCTGGAATTCCATCCTAAAGTCCCTCCACCTCTCTCTCCTCCTTTAAAGCCACCTTTTTGACCCGAGCTTTCAGCCAGGATATCCCTCCTGATATTGGCTTGGTGTCCATTTTCTTTCCTTCAGTCTCTATGAAACGCTGTAGGACGTTTCCCTACATTGAAGCCGATACATATGCAAGTTGTTGTTGTTGTATTAAGCTGCGATGATCGGCTCTGACGAGCTATTCTACCGCAGACAGCGGGGTGAGAAGGAGGAGGAGGTACAACTGGAAAATAAGAATAAAAAGCTGCGAATCCTGTTGTGTGTTTAAAATAGAAAGCTACTCGGCACTTAGCAAAGACAGGTCATCGACATTTCAGGCTTCTGATGAAGGTTACACATTCGACATGTCATAAAGCATTTAAGTTGCATGTTTGTGGCATACCAGAACAGTTTACAGCCAATTAAGCATTTTTTTGAAATGTTGTAACAGGAAATGCGGTAGCCAACTTGGACACAGCAAGGTCCCACAAACAGCAAGGGGAGATCAATGACTAGATAATCTGTTTGACACTTTTTCCAGGATCTTTTATTTTCACCTTAGAGGGCAGACGGGGCCTCGGTTTAATGCCTCATTCGATAGATGGCACCTTCGAACAGTGCAGCGCTCCCTCAGTACTGCACTGGAGTGCTGACCTAGATTTTATGGTCAAGTCCCCCATCATAGGTAGTCCCTCGAAATCGAGGAAGACTTGCTTCCACAAAAAGTGAATTCTCAGGTGACTGTACAGTCCAATACGGGATTTACAGTCTCTGTCACAGGCGGGACAGACAGTGGTTGAAGGAAAAGGTGGGTGGGAGTCTGGTTTGCCGCACGCTCCTTCCGCTGCCTGCACTTGTTTTCTTGCATGCTCTCGGCGACGAGACTCAAAGTGTTCAGCGCCCTCCCAGATGCTCTTCCTCCACTTAGGGCAGTCTTTGGCCAAGGAGTCCCAGGTGTCGGATTTGAACCCACAACCTTCCACAACCTTCTGACTCACAGGTATGAGTGCGATTGCACTAGGACCTGTGTCTTTTTTTTAAATGACTGTTCTGAGCCATCGGTTTTAGCCAATCTACTTTTGGGTTGGAGCTCGCAGGCGGGGACCCACCATACAAGGTGCTACTGCTACGAGAACAGATCTTAGTGTGTCATACAGCCAATCGCACTAGCCCCGTGCAGCAGGCAGCATTGGATGATGATGGGGAGCAGCAACATTGGCTGTAACACTGACTATGTCGTGATCAATGGTCCACGTCAAAAACTGAGGCATAGATTTTATCCTGGAGTAGTTTGGGGTGGTTGGGCAACAACAACAACAACTGCCATTTATATAGCACCTTTAATATCGTAAAACATCCAAAGACACTTCACAGGAGAGTTGTTAGATGAAATTTGACACCAAGCAACAACAGCTTGGTCAAAGAGATAGGTTTATTGAGAGACTGAAAGATAGAGAAAGAGGTAGAGAGGCAAAGGCAGAAAGGTTTAGGGAGGGAATTCCAGAGCTTAGGGCACGGCCGCCAATAGTGGGGCGAAGGAAATTTGGAATGTGCAAGAGGCAAGAATTGAAGGAGCCCAGAGATATCAAAAGGTTGTGGGGCTGGAGGAGGTTAGAGAGAGACAGGAAGAGGCAAGGCCATGGAGCGATTTGAACACAAAGGTGAGAATTTTAAAATCAAGGCATTGCTAGACTGGGAGCCAATATAGATCAGTGAGCACAGGGGTGATAGGTAAACGGGACTTGGTGCGAGTTAGGATACAGGCAGCAGAGTTATGGAGAGCTCAAGTTTATGGAGAGTGTTTTGAAATAGTCAAGTCTGGACCTAACAAAATCCAGAACGAAGGTTTCAGCAGCAGATGAGCTGAGGCAGGGGCGGAGCCGGGCGATGTTACGGAGGTGGAAGGCAGGGAGCAAAATGTACCCACTGTCAGAGACATTAGGCCCAGGGTATTTTAACTCCTGGGCCTCTTCTACATGCCCACTGGCCAGCTGCCTGCCTGAAACAGGGGATAGCGGCAGCTGACCGGCGGACAGCAGTGGAGGATCAGGAAGCCCAAAGACCTCACCCTAGCATGCTGTTAAGTTGCTGGTGGGCAGAACTCAGCACGGTCTCACGGGGCGCAAGGAAGGCTCAGGCTCTTCCCCTGGGGTCCGCTGCAGCACTCCTGCTCCTACTGGCCTTGCAAAGGAAAGTTTCACACTCACCCGGGAGGTCCTCGTCTGTCTGTGGACCTGATTCAGCTACTGTGGTGTCGCTGCTCGGGACCTGATTAAAATGCCATCGAGCTCCTATTGAGGTTTCAGGGTCCCCATTTGAAGATATGCACGGGGGCTCGACCTGAGTCCGGTGGGCACCTCATCCGCCGCCACAACCAGCGGGGTTAGAGTCGAAGATCGGCCTGAAATGGAGCCACTCCATTCCATCGTCTTGTCCCGGCCCATTCCCGAGCGGCAGGGTTAAAAGTTAAAGCAGTAAACATGTCCCCTTCCTTGACACATGCTGACTGACCCACACTGTGCTTCCAGCTAGTTTGCCCCTCCCTTGCTCAGGGAGTCAAGCCCATTTGCTTTTTTATTTCACCTAGAAAAAGCGAGCTTTGAGGAGAACTGTTCGCTTTCTCCTTCCAACAGAGATAAACATGGAATGGAAGATAATGGGGCCACAGCATGCTCCTGCAATCCTCAACTTCCTTTGCATAACTCGGGCGAAGCAGGTGATAAAATACCTGAACTGTTTCCTGCTCCATCCATCACACACTATTGATGAACAACTCAATAGGAGATATCCCAATTAGAAAAACAAATCTACTTCTAGGGTCTACTTGTGCATGCCTGTGAGCCTGTGTGTGTGTGTGTGTGTGTGTGTTGATGTGCGTGTGTGTGTACGTTTGCGTTTATGTGCGTGTTTGTGTATTCATGTGTGTGTATTTGTGTGTGTGTATTTGTGTGTCTGTATATTTGTGTTTATTTGTGTGCCTGTATGTTTGTGTGCATGTATGCTTGTGTGTGTGTGTTTGTGAGTGTGTGTGTGTTGTGCGTGTGTGTGTTCCAGTGTGTGTGTGTGTGTGTGTGTGTGTGTGTGTATGTTCCTGGTGTGTTGCTGTATGTGTCCTGTGTGTGTTCCTGTGTGTGTGTGTTCCTGTGTGTGCATTCCTGTGTTTATTTCTGTGTGTGTGTGTGTATATGTGTTCCTGTGTGTGTTTTCCTGTGTGTGTTTCTGTGTGTGTGTTCCTGTGTGTGTTTCTGTGTGTGTGTTCCTGTTTGTGTGTTCTCGTGTGTGTGTTCCAGTGTGTGTGTTCCAGTGTGTGTGTTCCTGTTTGTGTGTTCCTGTGTGTGTTCCTGTTTGAGTGTTCCTGTGTGTGTGTGTTCCTGTGTGTGTCTGTATCTGTGTGTGTCAGTGTGTGTGTATCTGTGTGTGTATTTCTATGTTTGTTTGTGCAATTATTACAGGACCACTGCTTTTCACTTATTGAATATATTATATGGCATTTTGGTATTTTTACCAGTGCCTTGGGCATTTGATACATCAATTCTGACTAATTTTCTGTGAAAACTGCAAAGCAGTGACCCTGATTATTAATAATTAGGTGTTCAGGTTATGGATATTAGATAATGTGCATGCATTCACGTGCTTTTCATAAATATACCAGCATTGGTTCTCCCACCATATTTGTGCTATTAAATCAGTGTAACTGAGGCTGGGAAGGAATTAGGATGGTGAACTTCTGTGAGAATTTCCTTGTGTGGGATGTCTGCTGCAGTACGCTCCTGCCCACTGGCCGGCATTAAATGACATTGCAACATCAGGTGTCACATTTTCTGTCGCCGTGCTTTTATTTCAATCTGCCACGGCGCAAGGGGTGGATACTGGAAGGGTGTTTATAGAGCCCTGTTGCTATGGAACAGCAGTCAAAGCTGGAGTGGCTATAATTTGCAAGGTCAGTGTATCGAGCATTGCCTGGCAAAAGCTTCACGTTGAGCTGCTGAATTTTGTCATTTATTCTGATATATTTGGACTTTCTTTAACTCGCTCCCTTCTGCCCACTACTGTCTGGCTGGCCAAATTTCTACTGTTCACTCACTCCGCCCTGGACCCCTCTTGGGAATCCCCTCTAGCTAGCTGTGGTATGGGGAAAAGAGGGGACGCCAGTGGGTGAGGAGACACAGCAGCCGCAGTTAGAACCACTCGGCAGTACCCAGTCACCAGAATCTACCGAGCTTGTCGCCTCATTGAACTACATCGAATCCACAACCAAGAAACAGTCCATTCAGCCCAACTGGTCTATACTATACAAAGCAAGCGTTCTACTCAGAACTCCTCACGGCAAGCGAGCAAAAATTTGTGCAGAGGAAACATTACAAGGGCGCCCTCAAAGCCTCCCTGATAATGTGCGACATCTGGGAGTCCCTGGCCAAAGACTGCTCTAAGTGGAGGAAATGCATCCGGGAGGGCGCTGAGCACCTCGGGTCTCGTCGCCAAGAGCATGCAGCAATCAAGCACAGTCAGCGGAAGGATCGTGCAGGAAACCAGTCCCACCCACCCTTTCCCTCAGCGACTGTCTGTCCCACTTGTGACAGGGACTGTGGTTCTCGTATTTGACTGTTCAGTCACCTAACGACTCACTTTTAGAGTGGAAGCAAGCCTTCCTCGATTCTGAGGGACTGCCTATGATGATGATGATCTATACTCCCCCTCACTCTAATGACTTCGTCCCACTTTATCCCATATGGCCCTCGATTCCCTTCTCCCTCATGAATGCATCAAGCTCCCATAAATGTGTCAATGCTGTGAATTCCACATTCTCAGCACTCTCTGGGTAAAGAGATTCCTCCTGTTAGTTTCCAACTTATATTTATGGAAAGAAAGAATTAGCGTACATTTCTATAGCGCAATGACCCAACGCACTTTACAGCCAATGAAATACTTTTGAAGTATAGTCACTGTTGTAATGTAAGAAACACGGCAGCCAATTCGCACACAGCAAGATCCCAACAACAGCAATGAGATAATGACCAGATAATCAGTTTTATGTGATATTGATTCAGGAATAAATATTGACCAGGACATTGGTGATAACTTCCCAGCTTTTCTTCAAAATAGCACCATGGGACCTCGGAGAGCAGATTGGGCCTTGGTTTAATGTCTCATCCGAAAGACAGCATCTCCGACAGCGCAGTATTCCCTGAGTACTGCACTGGGAGCGGCAGCTTAGATTTTGTGCTCAAGTCATTGTCGTAGGACAACTTTCTAACTCAGAGGTAGATAGATGGCATTAGATTATTCAATTTTGGAAATAGATGCTAGAAATTGAATATAAGTATTAGAGAATAGATATTAAAATTATAGATTATATAATAGTAATATTAATTATCAGACTTTACATATATATTGAATAATAGTTATTGGATAATAGGAATTAGTACCTGGATATGAGAGAACTCAGATAATATATAATGTGTATCTATTCTTTAATATCTACTGCCCATTAACAAATATTTATTCTTCAACATGTGATTCAATAATTGATAATACTTATTAATTTGGATTTTTGATGGTGCAAAGTTGGCATTTACACAGTCTGACAATAGCTAGCAGACCAGACAGCTATTCAGATATATTCTCTTTAATTTATTATCTGAAATCTACCTCAAATGTCTAACTAGATAATAGATAATTCCCGTGAGCTAATAGATTTTAAGGAATAGAGATTACATAAATGAATGATATTAGATATCTGCACAGATTAAACCTCCCTTATCCGGCACCCTCGGGACCTGGCCTATTCTGGATAAGTGATTTTTCCGGACGAGGGGTGGTCACGTTAAATTGGATGGTACAGGTACTGAGCAAGGGGATATGGGGGCTGGCTGGCTTGGGGCTGGGAGTGGGGCTGGGAGTGCGGCAGAGAGATCATGGAGGGGTGTGGGGGAGAACCGTGGATTGCGGGGTCAGGCCAGCGACTGCGGGAGTCGGCAGCGAGGAAGGACTTCAATTTGTTCAATTTGTTCATGTCAGAGTTCTGCGCATGCGCCACCCGGTGGCTGGTAATTGATCTGGACGAGGGGTGGTTCTGGATAAGGGAGTTCTGGATAAGGGAGGTTTAACCTGTACTAAAATACAATGTACCAGAATATAGAATAGGTATTAGTTAGCAGAGAATAGAGGTTTAATATTCGACAACATAGATTTCATATTATACATTCGGTATCAGAGGATAGATTGTGGAGTAATCAGAGAAAAGGGAATAGATATTAGATCATAGTTATTTGATAATAAGTAATAGATATAAAATATTAGAGATTAGATAATGGATAATGGACTAGATACTGGATAGTAGTACCACTCCAGAGCACAAAATCTAGGCTGACACTCCAGTGCAGTGCTGCACTGTCAGAAGTGCCGCCTTTCAGATGAGACATTAAACCGAGGCCCCGTCTGCCCTCTCAGCTGAACATAAAAGATCCCACTGCACTATTTTAAAGAAGAGCAAGGGAGTTCTCCCTGCTGTCTAGGCCAATATTTATCCCTCAACCAGCATCAATAAAAAAACAGATTATTTGGTCGTTATCACATTGCTGTTTGTGGGAGCTTGCTGTGCGCAAATTGACGGCCACATTTCCTACATTACAACAGAGACTACACTTCAAAAGTACCTCATTAGCTGTAAAGTGCTTGGGATGTCCAGAGCTCATGATAGGCGTGATATAAATGCATGTATTTGTTTTTAGATAATAGATATTAGATAACATATCTTGGGGTTGGAAATTTGGTCACACCTCAGTTGGGGCGGTGTCCGGGCAGAGCGGTAAATTTTGCGGCAGCAAATGTTTTGCATTTTGCGCCGGCAAATGTTTTGCATTTGCCGATGCAAAGTTCATCAGCTGGGCCGGGAGTTTGGAGCAGGGCGCTAAGAGAGGCGTTGCATACCTCTTTTAGGGCGTTAGGCCGGCTGAGCAAGGGAAAATCCTGAGCTAAAGAGCCGATCTCGGAGCGCCATAACTGAGGCCTGGGGGGAAAAAAACCCTGAAAAAACCCACTAAAAACATTCCCAATACATATCCCATGCCACTACAACATAAATCGCAAAAAAAATCTTTTTAAACAATCACGCTTACCTGAGGGTGCCATTACTTACCTCACTGCGACCGCTACAGCTTCACAGATATTCCCACCAAGGAGCGCTGCGAAGCACTACGAGTCAGGGGGCCACCAAAAATCGAGCCGGTGTCACAGGCAGGGGCTCGCCTCTCCCGGGTGGTACTGCTCCGCCCCCCCTCCCCCATCGATACCGGCACCGAATGTCCCGGCGGGGCACTGGAAGCTAGCCGCCTGGGCGCAACTGCTTTTCGCCGCCATTGCCGCCCCTCCGGGGGAGTAAGAGGGGCGTCTGAAAACTGAATTTCCAGTCCCGTGAATATTAAATAATTGAATAATGCAAAATAGATGGTTGATAATGGCTGTTTGGTGAACCAAAAAATGTAATTAATCTGAGTGGAGTTAACAGAATTTGAAGCCAGACCAGGAAGTGAGTCACTCTACCTGTGATTCTCTATGTAACGGAGTCTCAGCTGTGTACATTTACATTTTTGTTCAGCCATGTATTGCGAAGCTGAAGGTTGAGAGTGTTTTTAATATGCGAGACGACGGAAACATTGCAAGCGAATTGATTCAATTTCGTGTCTCCGTCATGAGTCATTAGATCGGAGCAGGTGAATAACAAGTCACATTTCAACACGCAGTTATCTAAAGGCCACATCTCTGGATATCCTGCTGAATATTTTTTTCTGGTACAGGAGTCTATGGGGCCGAAATTCAGCCTCCTGAAAAGAGCTCTTACTGGCGGAAAGTAGCGACCAAGCGGCAGATTTGAGCGGCGGAGTTGAGCGGCGGCCGCCAGCAAAATTCTCCTCGGTGCATTTTCCGGCAGTCCCCACTCCCGCCCCGCTGCTGCCAACCCCTCCTAACTGCGTCATCACAGAGCGCACTGCCAATCTCCCGCACCTCCATCGAAGCTACAAAAATCTTCGTCCCGCTGAGTGGTGCCCCCGACAGCTTTTTCTGTCGGTGCACTGTGTTCACTGTGTGTGGGACACGGTTGTGCGGCGGCCATTCAAGGGGAGGGCGCACTGCCGCGGCAGCCATTTTTTTTTTTGTCGGCCGACTACCAGATCGGCCCGACAATTATGCCCCCGGGTTCAGCCGGGCTGCCAACAGGCAGCAAGGCATCCTCTCTTGGATGATAGGCCGCTGCCCCGGTCAAAACTCTCCCATGTGGCCCAGTGGGCCGAACTGAAATAATGGCAGAGCTCTCAGTGGCTCTCCCCGGCGGAGACTCCATCCTGCCTCCACTTCCGCCCCCATTATGACCGAATTCCGGTCCGCTCCAGAAAAAATGACAAAGAGCTGAATTTCACGCAGGAGGCCACCTCACCCACCGCGGCGGTGTAAACACATCAGAAGTGGTAGGTGCGACCCGTTTCGGGCGGACCTGAATTTCTAGCCCGATACCTCTGCTGAATTCCCCTTCTAGTTTTCCTGATACAAATTCCTAATTATTGTATTAAAATTACTGGAAATATATTAGTTTTAAAATTGGTCTTTAATAACTTTCTACCTGCAGTTAATGCAGTCGAGTCGTCATTTCTGTCAAATGTTCATTATTATGCTTTCCACATTGTAGAAACAGTAAATGGCAAACTTTCCTGTCAGCTCCCACGAGCATCAGATACACTTTAAGTTACGGGCGATTTAATATTAATTCTTGGGATAAGAACATAATGGGGGAGACTTTCGCCTTCATTTTCAGTGGTTTTCTCAGCGCTACAGCTGTTTTTGGGAGTGAAACCGCCCGGCCAAAGCTTCCCCCTTACTTCTTGAATGGTACCGCCCACATCTCGAAACGCCCGCCGGGAGCAAACCGCCGACGTGCACCACCGAGGGAATCGCCGGGGCGTAAGTTTGGCCTCAACAGAAGCCCATCCAGATCGCCGAGGGAAGCACCCTGTGAAAGCTGCTTAAAACAGGGCGGTGGGTGAGTACTCTGCAAAGAAAGATATTTCAAAGGTTTTTTATTTATTTTTAATTGTAAAATGGCGGTTAGGTGTAAAACCGTCTTGGGAATGCTTTTTAAAATTTTTTTTGTGAAATTTTTCTTTTTAAGTTTTTCCCCTCCCTAGGCCCAACCGCAGCCTTGGAGTACATTTTTAAAACAACTTTAAGAACCGCCCATTTCACCTAGTTTCACCTTTAACTGCCGAGAATATTGGTGCAAGATCCATTTTCTCACCAGGCGATATTTCTTACCTTAATTATGGACATTTTCGCCAGCGTTAGTTGCAGAATGTTAGCGGTGTTTCTGCGCGCAATCGGGTGGTGAGGGGCTTTAGGGAATGTCTAGCACGTAAGAATATAAGAAATAGGAGCCGGGGTAGTCCATTTGGCCCCTCGAACTTGCATACCATTCAATAAGATCATGGCTGATCTGATCTTGCCCCCAACTCCACTTTCCTACCCACTCCCCATAAGCCTTCACTCCCTTATCGTTCAAAAATCTGTCTATCTCGACCTTAAATATATTCAATGACCCAGCATCCACAGCTCTCTGGGGTAGAGAATTCCACAGATTCACGACCCTCTGAGAGAAGAAATTCCTCCCCATCTCTGTCGTTAATGGACGACCCCTTATTCTGAACGTGGATACCACTAGCAAGTCCGGTATTTTTGGCCAACCCTAGTTGCCACATTTGGTACAACTGAATAGCTTGCTAGGACAGTTAAGAGCCATCCACATCAGTCATGGACTGAAGTCACAGATAGGCCAGACTGGGTAAGGAGGGCAGGTTTTCGTCGTAAAGCACATCAGTGAACCAATTGGGTTTTTACGACAATCCAACAGCTTCATTTTTATTTGAGACCAGATTTTTATTTTAATATTTTCTTTTTAACCAAATTGAAATTCTCAAACTGCCACAGTGGGATTTGAACTCACGCCCTCTGGATTATTAATCCAGGCCTCTGGATCACTAGTCCAGTAATATAACCACTACCATGCTGATTTTTGTCAATTGTCGATGTGCAGATTTAGCAAAACGCGTCTGGCTGTCTATCTGCCCAATTAGTTGTTAGTGTGCTAAACATTCTGCCAGCTCTCTGGAGTGGAAATTCGGTCACGCCTCAGTTGTGGCGTGAACCCGGGCGGAGCGGTAAATGTTGCCCCGGGAAATGGTTTGCATCTCCAGCCGCAAAATTCATCACCTGGGCCCTGAGTGTGGGGCGGGGCGCTAAGGGAGGCGTTCCACATCTCTCTCAGGACGCTAGGCCGGCTGAGCAACTGAAAATCCCGAGGTCAACAGCCGGCCTCGGAGCGCCCTGAGAGAGGCTTCCGTGGAAAATAAAATCTGAAAAAAACACCAAAAACATTCCCTATATATTACGGATGCCACATCAACATTAATCACAAATTTTTTCTTAAAAACAAGCACTTGCCTTAAGGTGACATTCAATCACCCACTGCGGCCGCTTTCACAGGCAGTCCCACTAGGGGGCGCTATGGATCGGGACCAGGGGCATTGTACACCGGCTCGCCTCTCCCGGGCGGTACTGCTCCGCACCCCTGCAAACCCCGCACCGAATGTCCCGGCGGGATGCTGGAAGCTGGCTGCCCGCCCGGAAATTCTTTCCGCTGCCATTACCCACCCTCCGGGGCAAAAACAGACGGCAACAGACCAAAAATCCAGCTCCCAATCTTTTGATTTCTATCTATCACTAGCTGTTCATCTGTATGTCTCCAACTACCTATCTAGTTAACGGTCTGTTAAGTGTTTTTTCATCATTATTAGCATCATCATAAGTAGTTCCTCAAAATCGAGGAAGACTTGCTTCCACTCCTGGTGAGTTCTTTGGTGGGTGAACAATCCAATACGAGAGCCACAGACTCTGTCACAGGTATGACAGATAGTCGTTGAGGGAAGGGGTGGGTGGGACTGGTTTGCCGCATGCTCTTTCCACTGTCTGCGCTTGATTTCTGCATGCTCTCGGCGTTGAGACTCGAGGTGCTCAGCGCGCTCCCGGATGCTTATGTGTTATCTCTTGGTCTCCCGTTCTCTGCCTGGAGCTAGACATATTTTGTCTAGCTCTCCATCTGTCTGGCTTTCTGTACCATGTATCTGTTTGCGAATAAGTTTGTTTTTCTCTGGTTCAATCTGTTTTGCTGGCTTTCTATTGGTCTTGCAATGTGTCTGTCTACACCTTTGTCTGTCTTTGAGTCAACAACAACAATAATTTGAGGTACAGTTCCACAGACACTGACTCTTACTGGAGTACAGTTCCACAGGGAGTGACTTGTGCTGGGGTACAATTCCACAGACACTGACTCTTACTGGCGTACAATTCCACAGACACTGACTTGTGCTGGCATACAATTCCACAGACACTGACTCTCTGGGGTACAATTCCACACACACTGACTTTCCCTGGGGTACAGTTCCACAGACACTGACTCTCAATGGGGTATAATTCCACAGACTTTGACTTGTGCTAGGATATAGTTTCACACACACTGACTCTCACTGGGGTACCGTCCCACACACACTGACTCTCACTAGGGTACAGTTCCACAGACACTGACTTATGCTGGGGTACAGTTCCATAGACACTGACTCATGCTGAGGTCATCATTATCATCATCATCATAGGCTTGCTTCCACTCTAAAATTGAGTTCTCAGGTGACTGAAAAGTCTAATACGGGAACCACAGTCTCTGTCACAGGTGGGACAGACAGTTGTTGAAGGAAGGGGTGGGTGGGAAGCTTGGTTTGCCGCATGCTCCTTCCGCTGTCTGCGCTTGTTTTCTACATGTTCTTGGCGATGAGACTCGATGTGCTCAGCGTCCCCCCGGATGCTGTCTTTGGCGGTCTTTGGCCAGGGACTCCCAGGTGCCAGTGGGAATGTTGCATTTTATCAAGGCAACTTTGAGAGTGTCCTTGAAACGTTTCCTCTGCCCACCTTGGGCTTGCTTGCCGTGTAGGAGTTCCGAGTAGAGCGCTTGCTTTGGGAGTCTTGTGTCAGGCCTGCCCAACGGAGCTGGTCGGGTGTGGTCAGTGCTTTAACGCTGGGGATGTTGGCCTGATCGAGGACGCTAATGTTGGTACATCTGTCCTCCCAGGGGATTTGCAGGATCTTGTGGAGACATTGTTGGTGGTATTTCTCCAACAATTTGAGGTGTCTATTGTATATGGTCCACGTCTCTGAGCCATACAGGAGAGTGGTTATCACTACAGCCTTGTAGACCATGAGCTTGTGGCAGATTTGAGGGCCTGATCTTCGAACACTCTTTTCCTCAAGCGGCCAAAGGCTGCGCTGGCTCACTGGAGGCGGTGCTGAACCTCGTTGTCAATCTCTGCCTTTGCTGATAATAGACTCCCGAGGTATGGAAAGTGGTCCACGTTATCCAGGGCTGCGTTGTAGATCTTGATGATTGGGCGGCAGTGTTGTGTGGCGGGGTCAGGTTGGTGGAGGACCTCTCTGTCTTATGGATGTTTAGTGTAAGGCCCATGCCTTTGAATGCCTCAGTGAAGATGTTGACTATGACTTGGTCTCTGAATGTCAGAGGTTGGGATGGTCTTAGATCTGGCTTGGAGACAACAAAGTTGGTTCTGTAGTTTAGTTCCATTCCAGCGGGGAGCTTGTTGAGTGTGAGGTGGAGCATTGCAGTGAGGAAGATTGAGAAGAGGGTTGGCGCGATGACGCAGCCCTGCTTGCCCCTAATCCGGACCTGGATTGGGTCTGTAATGGATCCGTTGGTCAGGATCACGGCTTGCATGTCACCGTGGAGCAGGCGGAGGATGTTGATAAACTTTTGGGGGCAGCCGAAATGGAAGAGGACGCTCCATAATCCCTCGTGGTTGACAGTGTCAAAGGCCTTTGGAAGGTTGAAGAAGGCCATGTACTAGGGTTGTGCTGTTCCCTGCAATTTTCTTGCAGCTGTCACGTGGTAAAGATCATGTCCATTGTGCCCGTAGAGGATAAAATCTGCACTGTGACTCCAGGAGGAGCTCCTCAGCCACAGGGAGAAGAAGGTTGAGGAGGACTCTAGCGAGGACTTTCCCAGCGGCTAATAACAGGGAGATTCCTCTGTAGTTGCTGCAGTCGGACTACAGCCTCAGTACAGTTCCACAGACACTGGCTCTCACTGGAGTACAGTTCCACAGACTTTTACTCGTGCTGGGATACAGTTCCACAGACACTGACTCTCTCTGGGGTACAGTTCCACACACACTGACTGTCACTGGGGTACAGTTCCACACTCACTGACTCTTTCTGGGGTACAGTTCCACACTCACTGACTCTCTCTGAGGTGCAGTTCCACAGACACTGGCTCTCACTGGAGTACAGTTCCACAGACTTTTACTCGTGCTGGGATACAGTTCCACAGACACTGACTCTCTCTGGGGTACAGTTCCACAGACACTGCCACTCCCTGGGGTACAGTTCCACAGACACTGACTCAAGTTGGGGTACAATTCCACACTCACTGACCCCCTCTGTGCTACAGTTCCACAGACACTGCCACTCTCTGGGGTACAGTGCCACAGACACTGCCACTCCCTGGGGTACAGTTCCACAGACTTTGACTTGTGTTGGGGTACAGTTCCACAGGTACCCTTGTGCTGCTAGTACCTTGCCAAATGGCCGTTCTTCATCTGCGTATCCAGAGAGTATCAATAGGCTGGTGAAATGTTAGGGGCTTCACAATATAGCTTAATCCATCCTTATTGAACTCCTATACATGTGCACCTTTTAGCAGCTGTCATAGGATTGCAATCAGGAATAGGAGCCCAAGTTAGTTTACCCTTTATTGTTAGCTTAGGATCTGAGGCTAGTTTTAATGTCCCTATTGCTGGCCTGGCTGAATTCAGCTAAATGCACACTCAACTGAGGCTGGGATCATCCTGCTCTGTCCAGCTCCAAACTTAATAAACAAAAGCAATACCACTGATTAGAAACGGGGCCTATAGCACACTGGCAGATACCTGTTGTGCTGATACACCCATAATAATGGCTGCTGAGGCTTGAGGCCTACACTTCATTTAGGCCCCACCACCTATGCAAATGAGGGTGTTCCCCATAAGGTAGCTGGAGCACCTAAGCAGTTCTCCTGTCACTCAGTGTCTATTAGCAGCAGGTGTTAGAGGGAAGATACTATTTAAGAATGAACATTAATGTTCCCTCCGTGCTCCTGACCTTGAACTCGGGAAAGTAACTTTTCTTAGCTCCAGCTTGACCACTGGGCCTCAAATGGCTGATTTTGTTTGGGAACCCGTTTCCTTCTTCACGCCCCCAGCCCCATCCGATTCCCCCGTCTCACACTCCCATTCCCAATCCTTAGAAAAGATTCCTCAAACAGCTGTTTAGGTATTGCTGGTGCCTTTGCTGTCGTGCTCTATGCACTGGGAACACCGTCAAATTATGTCAATTAGGAATATAGGAACAGGAGTAGGCCATTTAGCCCCTCGAGCCTGCTCTGCTATTCAATGAGATCATGGCTGATCTGTGACCTAACTCCATATACCTGCCATTGGCCCATATCCCTTAATACCTTTGGTTAACAGAAAGCTATCAATCTCAGATTTAAAATTAACAATTGATCTCATAGAAACATAGAAAATAGGTGCAGGAGTAGGCCATTATTCGGCCCTTCGAGTCTGCACCACCATTCGATAAGATCATGGCTGATCACTCCCTCAGTACCCCTTTCCTGTTTTCTCTCCATACCCCTTGATCCCCTTAGCCGTAAGGGCCATATCTAACTCCCTCTTGAATATATCCAATGAACTGGCAACAACAACTCTCTGCGGCAGGGAATTCTACAGGTTAACAACTCTCTGAGTGAAGAAGTTTCTCCTCATCTCAGTCCTAAATGGCCTAACCCTTATCCTAAGGCTGTGTCACTTGGTTCTGGACTTCCCCAACATCCGGAACAATATACCCGCATCTAACCTGTCCCGTCCCATCAGAATCTTGTATGTTTCTATGAGATCCCCTCTCATCCTTCTAAACCCTAAGGTATCAAGGCCCAGTTGATCCAGACTCTCCTCATATGTCAGGCCAGCCATCCGGGAATCAGTCTGGTGAACCTTCACTGCACTCCCTCAATAGCAAGAATGTCCTTCCTCAGATTAGAAGACCAAAACTGAACACAATATTCCAGGTGAGGCCTCACCAAGGCCCTGTACAATTGCAGTAAGACCTCCCTGCTCCTATATTCAAATCCCCTAGCTATGAAGGCCAACGTACCATTTGCCTTCTTTACCGCCTGCTCTACCTGTCCACCAACTTTCAATGACTGATGAACCATGACACCCAGGTCTCGTTGCACCTCCTCTTTTCCTAATCTGCCACCATTCAGATAATATTCTGTCTTCGCGTTTTTGCCCCCAAAGTGGATAACCCCACATTTATCTACATTATACTGCATCTGCCATGCATTTGCCCACTCACCTAACCTATCTAATTCACCCTGCAGCCTCTTAGCGTCCCCCTCACAGCTCACACCGCCACCCAGTTTAGTGTCATCTGCAAACTTGGTGATATTACACTCAATTCCTTCATCCAAATCATTGATGTATATTGTAAAGAGCTGGGGTCCCAGCACTGAGCCCTGAGGCACTCTACTAGTCAATGCCTGCCATTCTGAAAAGGACCCGTTTATCCCGACTCGCTGCTTCCTGTCTGCCAATCAGTTCTCTATCCACGTCAGTATATTACCCCCAATACCATGTGCTTTGATTTTGCACACCAATCTCTTGCGTGGGACCTTGTCAAAAGCCTTTTGAAAGTCCAAATACACCACATCCACTGGTTCTCCCTTGTCCACTCTACTTGTTACATCCTCAAAAAATTCCAGAAGATTTGTCAAGCATGATTTCCCCTTCATAAATCCATGCTGACTTGGACCGATCCTGTCACTGCTTTCCAAATGTGCTGCTATTTCATCCTTAATAATTGATTCCAACATTTTCCCCACCACTGATGTCAGGTTAACCTGTCTATAATTACCCGTTGTCTCTCTCCCTCCCTTTCTAAAAAGTGGTGTTACATTAGCTCCCCTCCAGTCCATAGGAACTGATCCAGAGTCGATAGGCTGTTGGAAAATGATCACCAATGCACCCACTATTTCTAGGGCCACTTCCTTAAGTACTCTGGGATGCAGATTATCAGGCCCTGGAGATTTATCAGCCTTCAATCCCATCAATTTCCCTAACACAATTTTCCACCTAATAAGGATCTCCTTCAGTTCCTCTTTCTCACTAGGTACCCTGGTACTTCCGGAAGGTTATTTGAGTCTTCCCTCGTGAAGACAGAACCAAAGTATTTGTTCAATTGGTCTGCCATTTCTTTGTTCCCCATTATAAAGTCACCTGAATCCGACTGCAAGGGACCTACGTTTGTCTTCACTAATCTTCTTTTTCTCTTCACATATCTATAGAAGCTTTTGCAGTCAGTTTTTTTGCCGTTGGTGGAAGAGAGTTCCAAACTTCTATCACCCTTTGTGTGCAGAATGTTTCCTAATTTCACTCCTATTAGGTCTGGCTCTAACTTTTAGACTATGACCCCAGTCCTAGAATTCCCAATCAGCAGAAATAGTTTCTCTCTATCTACCCTATCTGTTCCCCTTAATATCCAGAAAACTTCAACCAGATTACCCCTTATACTTCTAAATTTTAGGGAATACAACCCTAATTTGTGTAATCTCTCCTCTTAACTTAACCCTTGAAGCCCAGGTATCATTCTGGTAAATCTACGGTGTACTCCCTCCAAGGCCAATATATCCTTCCTAAGGTGTGGTGCCCAGAACTGCTCACAGTGCTCCAGGTGTGGTCTAACCTGGGCTTTGTACAGCTGCAGCATAACTTCTACTCCCTTGTATTCTAGTCCACTAGATATAAAGGCCAGCATTCCATTAGCCTTTTTGATTATTTTCTGTACCTGTTTGTGACATTTTAATGATCTATGTACCAGAACCCCCCAAGTCTCTTTGGACCGCCACTGTTTTTAGCCTCTCACCATTGAGAAAGCACCCTGCTCTACCCTTTTTATGTCCAAAGTGGATGACCTCATATTTTCCGACATTGAAATCCTTTTGGCCTAGTTTTGCCCATTCACTTAATCTGTCGATATCCCTTTGTCATTATGTAAATGATGGGCCTTCCAAAACCGGGCAATGTCAGCTCAGTACTGTGGTCCCTTCGATATTGTGCTAAGGTCATATCAGTGTGGGATTCTTCCTAACAAACTAATGAAAGAAAGATGTGGATTTATATAGCACCTTTCACGACCACTGGACATTTCAAAGCACTTTACAGCCAATGAAGTGTTTATATTTGAAGTGCAGTCACTGTTGTAATGTGGGAAACGCGGCAGCCAATTTGCACACAAGCAAGCTTGCACAAACAGCAATGCGATAATGATCAGATAATCTGTTTTTGTTCTATTGATTGAGGGATAAATATTGGCCAGGACACCGGGGATAACTCCCCTGCTCTTCTTAGAAATAATGCCATGGGATGTGTTACGTCTACTTGGGAGAGCAGACAGGGCCTCAGTTTAACGTCTCATCTGAAACTAGGGTAAGATTAGTCTCTCTGTGTGGGCCTTAGTTATTTTATCTCTTTATAATAAACGCATCTGAAGACCTATAGATGTTCATAGTGAGACCTCTATAAGTAAGATCAATAAAGAGACGTAGCAAGACCTATATATGTTTAAAGTAAGGCTTATATATGTAAGACCTATAGGTATAAATATGAAGGCTGATGGGAAATAATTTGCAAATAACACATAAAAGTTACAACATGGGAACAGGCCATTTGGCCCAACTAGTCAGAACAAGCAAATAATCCCAATCGCCCTGCTTCCATATCCAATCAACCCCTTTTCTTCTAGCCCCCTATCCCATCCAATCTTGAATGGTGATATAGTTTCTGCCTCAATCACTAACCCTGGAAGTGAATCCCACAGCCTCTCAACTCACTCTGTGTGAACAAGTTTCTACTGTTCTAAATCTCTCACATTTAGGGCTGGCTTTTCGGGTCTTCTGCGTTCCATTTTTCACCCCGGAGTGGCGACAATGGCGGCAGTGAGGTGTTCTGGCGGAGCGCTCAGCCTCCAGCGCCCCACAGTGATCCTCAGATTCGGTTTAGCAGCGGTGCGGAGCAGCACCGCCCGGAAGATGTTCCCTTTTGTTCTTTCCTCCCCTCCCCCTTTCAGGGCCCCATCACCTCCTTAAGAATTAGTTACATCTCAAACTTTTCCAGTTCTAACGAAAGGTCACCGACCTGAAACGTTAACTCTGTTTTTCTCTCCACAGATGCTGCCTGATCCGCTGAGTATTCCCAGCATTTTCTGTTTTTATTTCCGATTCCAGCATCCACAGTATTTTGCTTTTGTAAAGGTCCTGATTGTTTGGAGTACAGTTCTGTGCCCTTAACTAAATGCCTAGATGGCTTGAAGTAAAGTTGTATATCCATGACTAAATGCCCTGACTGCTTGAGTTACAGTTCCGTGTCCCTAACTAAAGACCCTGACTGTTTGAGGTACAGTTCAATGGGTATTAACAGGTATCTGACATCTTGTTTAAACAGCCGTCTGTGCAGCTAGACAGTGAGTGTTGTTCAGCTATTCGGGAACGGAGGGCCATCACAGCCAGGGGCCGATTGTGTCTTCACTTGTACATCATCATCATAGGCAGTCCCTCGAAATGAGGATGACTTGCTTCCACACCAAAAAGGGATCAGTTCACAGGTGTTACAATGAAGGACCTAATATTCCAGGTCCCGAACTACATCTTGAAGGGTGGAAGATGCCTGTGCATGGATTTTTTTAACGTGTAGTGCACACAAGCCATCACACGGGCTTGACAGAGCTAGGTCTTGGTCCAGTGGCAAGGATTACCCAAGACGACTGGAGACCAGCTCGAGTGCGCACACATATCGCAGTGTGGGCTGGCCCGTGCTGCCCCTGGTCCCTCGCCTCTTCTGGGCCCTGAACTCACGCCTCTCCTTGGCCCCGATCACATCCCTCTACAATCTCTCGTCGCTCCTTCGCCCCGACGTCGCTGCTCCTACTGTACCTGCCCACGCTCCAATCACTTGTACGTACACAGTCACTGGAGAGCGATGACAAGCGGGGAACCCATTCTCCGTTGTACCCAGGCATGGAGAAGCCAGTTGCCGCACCCCAACTAATTCAGCACCGGGCAGGGATTAAACCTGGGAATCTTCCTGATCTGTATGGCTCAGCACCACACCATGTGACTCAGCCATGAGGGAATTCTAGAACATGAGCACTCAATCCAAGCTGACACTCCAGTGCAGCGCAGGGAGCACTGCACTGTCAGAGGTGCCGTCTTTCAGATGAGATGTTAAACCAAGGCCTGTCTGCCCTCTCAGGTGGACAAAAAAACGAGCCTGTGGCACTATTTTGAAGACAAGTAGAGGAGTTCGCCCAAGTTTCCTGGCTAATATTTATCCATCGACCAATATCGCCCAAAAAAACTATTATCTGGTCATTATCACATTGCTGTTTGCGGGATCCAATGGTCACAAATTGGCTGCCACATTTCCTATATTACAATAGTGTCTACACTTCATAATTGGCTGTAAAATGCTTTGGGACTTCCTAAGGTCATGAAAGGTGCTATATAAATGTAAGTCTTCCTTTCTCAGGATGCATGTGATGAAAAACTAATTTGCTGGGCACGTGGTACTGATTCAGTGGCACTGAGAGAGAACAAAGAAGGCTTCATATGGCAAAAGTCGACACAGACTTTACACAGAATATACCCAAATGTTTTATTTTTGGTGCCATATCTCCTGGCTGATCAGACTATCACGGAGAATAAGTTACTCTCCTGCCTGCACTAGATTCCCAGCTGAAATCAGCCTCTTAACCACTCTCCTTTTCTATTCCTTGCAAGTTGGGAAGTGAGATCTGGATCAGCTTATTAGCGAGATAATGCAGGTACGAGGGTCGTATCTACAAGCCGATTATATGTTTGCGCCAGGCTGCAGTGCCCTACGATTGCCCTGAAGGCAAGCAGGGATATGTTTAAAAGGTCAGCAGGAGCTATCAGCTGGAGAAAAGGTATCAGCACAAAGCTGTGCGGACAGACTCAGTCTTTAATAAAACCACAGGCACAATCACAAACTGCAGTCCTGTCCCTTTCATCTCCAACCCCATGTACAGTGCCGTTACCGTCCATTCAGTGGATATTGTTTAGTAAGCAACAACATCAGAGTTTATCCTCTCTCTTCTTACCCCGCCACAGTATCAGGCTGTTGTTAATCAGGGAACCTCTCCTGTACCCCTGCTCCAGGGCTGTCTGGATGCTGAGACGTCCCTGTGGTTTGGCCTGAGACAGGACCGCTAACATCCATTAGCAGGTGTTAACACAGCATAACCTGAAAACAAAAAACATCTCTTCAGTCACACCGCATCCAAACACAAATGTGCACATACTTTTTGCACACGCGCGCACACATACACAAAGCACATACACACGTAAATGCATACAACATATGCCACATACAACACAGACACATAAATATACACAGAAACACACCCACACCTACATACACACACCCACATACTCACAAATGCATACACATACACATATAAACACATGCACATGTATATAGTCTTCATCATCATCATAGGCAGTCCCTCGGAATCGACGAAGACTTGCTTCCACTCTAAAAATGAGTCCTTAGGTGACTGAACAGTCCAATACAAGAACCACAGTCCCTGTCACAGGTGGGACAGATAGGCGTTGAGGGAAGGGGTGGGTGGGACTGGTTTGCCGCACGCTCTTTCCGCTGCCTGCGCTTGGTCTCTGCATGTTCTCGGCGACGAGACTCGAGGTGCTCAGTGCCCTCCCGGATGCACTTCCTCTACTTAGTGCAGTCTTTGGCCAGAGTCTCCCAGGTGTCGGTGGGGATGTTGCATTTTATCAAGGAGGCTTTGAGGGCGTCATTGAAACGTTTCGGCTGCCCACCTTGAGCTCATTTGCCATGTAGCGCTTGCTTTGGGAGTCTTGTGTCAGGTATGCGAACAATGTGGCCCATCCAGTGGAGCTGGTCGTGTGTGGTCAGTGCTTCAATGCTGGGGATGCTGGCTTATACACAGATGCACACACATATACCCATACACACCATTTGATTGGCACCCCATCCACCACTGAAAACATTCACTCCCTCCACACTGATGCACCGTGGCCGCAGTGTGTACCATCGACAAAATGTACTGCAGCAACCAGTGATCCTTCGCCAAGGTTACTGTGAGAGCCCAGGACAAACCCCTCTGGAATTTCCAGAAGGGCAAGGACAGCAGGCGCAAGGGGACGCCACCACCTCCAAGTTCCTCTGACTGACTTGGAACTATTTTGCCTTTCCTTCATCATCGATGGGTCAAAATCCTGGAATTCCCTCCCTAACAGCACTATGGGAGAACCTTCACCACACAGGCTGCGGCAGTTCAAGAAGGCGGCTCACCACCTTCTCAAGGGCAATTAGGGATGGGCAATAAATTCTGGTCTTGCAAGTGATGCCCACATCCCATGAATGAATTTCAAAAAAGATATATATATACCTTTTCACATGTACATGTGCACACACATAGAGCCGCACATTTGTTTACACATGTACACACACTAATGTCGTATGTATGTTCGTATGTTCGTAATGGCCTTATCTACATTTCAAGGCAGTGGCCCTGAATTTCTGTGGGGGTTGTCCCAATCTCCCAATATAACTTTGGTGGGAGGTCGGCGGAACCCTTACAGAAATGGTATAAATGGCTGTTTACACTGTTTTGTCAGTGGTTCCAGTGACCTGTCGCCAATGTTACAGTGAGAGACCAGGACAATGAGAGACCTCCGGAATTTCCAGGCCATTGTCCTGAGAAGGTGAGGCAATTGGTTTTCTTTTACTCTTCCTGTGGTTTCTTCATAAGATGAAGGCTAAGGACAGGGTGGCCCCATGGTCTCACCCACACAGCAATCCTCATGTATCTAGAACCATCTGCGTTCAATGTCACTGACCACTCCCACAAGTGGACCTCATGTCCCCATGACCTGAAGTGTGCTGTTAACGGCCCAATACGATATCGAGACCCAGAGATCAAATAGTGAACATTTATCACTGGTTTACTGGAATTAACCACATGTCATCGCATGTCTCCACTCATCTGCAGTAGGTAGATTGAGGATACCTTACGTAAACTTGAGGTCATCCAAATCTCGGCAGCCCATGTCCTAACGCGTACTAAGTCAACTCACTCATCACCCCTGTGCTTGCTAACCGGTTAAGCAATGCCTCGATTTCAAATTTCTCATCCTTGTTTACAAATCCCACCATAGTCTCTCCCCTCCCTATCAATGTAACCTCCTCCAGCCCCACAATCCCCCGAGATGGCTATGTTCCTCAAATTCTGCCATCTTGAGCATCCCTGATTATTACTGCTCAACCATTGGTGGCCGTGCCTTTAGCTGCCTGGGCCCTAAGCTCTGGAACTGCCTCCCTGAACCTCTCTGCCTCTCTATCTCTTTTTCTTCCTTTAAGACGCTTCTTAAAACCTGCCTTTTTGATCAAGCTTTTGGTCATCTGCCATAATTTCTTCTTATGTGGGGAGTATGGTGTACGCAGAGAAACTGGAGGAAATTGTGAGGTCAGGGCTAGGGCAGGGGGGATCCTTAGATGAAGTTTGGCCCGGTGGCCCAGGGGAAGGAAGGGAAGAGGCAAAGGCAGCCAAACGGATGGTCTCAATCTTAGAGACAAAGAAGTCCATGAGCTCCTCACACTTATTGTCAGAGGTGAGGGTGGAGTCTGGGGAGAGAGGTTTATAAAGACGGTTAGCAGTGGAGAATAGAACCCGAGGACTTACAACCGAACGCTTCATCATTCAGCCATCAAATATACGATTAGACAGTACAATCCAACGCCGCTGGATTCAAGCAACACTGGCATAATAAAAATACATTTTTATTCAAAGGCAACCAGTCATAGACTGACTGGAATTGGTTCTTTTAACCTGACTGACATCTTTTGTTCTGAACTGGATGGTAGCAGCATCAAAATTGCAAAAGAAATGCTGCCTACTTACCATTGCAGGGATGTCCCTGATTTAAGCGACCAGTCTGAAACTGGTGGGGGCCTAATTAATATACTAAAATGAGGGTACCATAAAGAAAGAAAGACTTGTATTTATATAGCGCCTTTCATGACCTCAGGATGTCTCAAAGCACTTTGCAGCCAATGAAGTACTTTTGAAGTGTAGTCACTGTTGTAATATAGGAAATATTGTGTTCCGAACACAGATGAGGCTGCAACAGGGAGGTTAAAGTAACAGTGACCTCAGTCTATAGTAAGACACTCCAGAGTGAGGAACAGGCCTTAGGGGCCGGCTTATATACAGTGCTCCCAAGGGATGCTGGGATCCCTTGGGACTTCAGGGGATGAGCTCCCTGGTGGCGGAACATGGGAGTGCATGCTTTACAGATACACAACATCACTCCCCTCCCAAAGTTAAAGTGAAAACTATTTACAAGTTGAGATGGTCAAGAGCTTTTCTTTCCCTGGTGGACCGCCTCAGTACAAATGTCTGTTTTGGTGTGTTGGCTGTGCCCTCGCTGGGCTTGCATGTTGTTTGCCCTGCAGGGCTGTTAGGTGAGCCTGGCCTTGCTGGGTGTTGGGCGTGATGGGTTCGATTTCCTGGTCCGGGGTGGTGTCATGGATCCTTTGAGTATGTGTTGTGGGCTCGAAAAAGGTGGTGTCTGCTGTGGGTTGCTCAGGGCAGTCTGTGAACCGCAGCCTCGTTTGGTCCAGGTGCTTTCTGCAAATTTGTCCATTGTCTAGTTTGACTACAAACACCCTATTTCCTTCTTTAGCTATCACCGTGCCCACGATCCACTTGGGACCATGTCCATAGTTTAGCACATACACAGGGTCATTCAGATCAATTTCCCGTGACAGAGTGACGGGGCCATCGTTTACATTTTGTTGCTGCCGCCTGCTCTCTACCTGATCATGCATGTTGGGGTGAACCAGCGAGAGTCTGGTTTTAAGTGTCCTTTTCATGTGACTCGTTTAAGGCTCTGTTTGATGGTTTGTACTGCCCGCTCTGCCAGCCCATTGGAGGCTGGTTTAAACAGGGCCGAGGTGACATGTTTGATCCCATTGAAAGTTCACTCCAAACCCGCCTGCCCCGAGCACTGCTTAGCTACCGCACGAGACCCCACTCGCTCACAGGGGTGCCCCCGGCTGAGTTACTCATGAAAAGGACACTGAAAACCAGACTCTCGCTGGTTCACCCCAACATGCATGATCAGGTAGAGAGCAGGCGGCAGCAACAAAATGTAAACGATGGCCCGTTCACTGTGTCACAGGAAATTGATCTGAATGACCCTGTGTATGTGCTAAACTATGGACATGTTCCCAACTGGATCGCGGGCACGGTGATAGCTAAAGAAGGAAATAGAGTGTTTGTAGTCAAACTAGACAATGGACAAATTTGCAGAAAGCACCTGGACCAAACGAGGCTGCGGTTCACAGACTGCCCTGAACAACCCACAGCAGACACCAAAATTAGTGGTGCCTCTCTGGGCGCGATGCTCAACTGAGCACATATGCTGCATTGCCGTACACAGGACTCTAAGTCAGATTCGATACCGGGCCACCACACGTGGGATCTGGGTATTACTTTCATCATTACTATACACGGGTGTGTGTTGTGGAGATCCGAGATGAACATCTCCCTGTCCTTTTTTGGTAGCACTACGTGGTTACCCGAGTCTGCCTGAATGGATAGCTCGTCCTTTCGCCGCTGGAACGGCTTGACTGGCTCTTGCATTTCAACGGGGATACTGGCCCAGCTCCCATGCAGTACACAGTTTTTTACTAGGGACAGCAGAGGATCTTGGCTGGTCCAAGTCCTAATCTGGCGGGCCATGACAGGTGATTTATCATTTTCAAATGCTTCCATGACCATCAACAAGTCTGCGGGCTGCGCCATCATCAACAAGTTTGCAAGCTGCGAAATTTCCACCCCCGTGGTGGGCAGTCGTAGCCAACTGAGAGCATCCGCACAGTTCTCGGTGCCTGGCCTGTGGCAGATGGTATAATTATAAGCTGATAGCGTGAGTGCCCACGTTTGTATGAGGGCTGAGGCATTAGTATTTATCCCCTTGTTTTCAGCGAACAGGGATGTGAGGGGCTTGTGATCGGTTTCCAGCTCAAATGTGAGGCCAAACACGTTCTGATGCATTTTCTTTACCCCGAACACACACGCTATTGCCTCTTTCTCAATCATGCTGTAGGCCCTCTCGGACTTAGACAAGCTCCTGGAAGCATAGGCAACAGGTTGCAACTTCCCTGCAACGTTAGCTTGTTGTAATATACACCCGACTTCGTACGACGATGCATCACATGCTAGCACAAGTCTTTTACACGGGTTATACAATACAAGCAGCTTGTTGGAGCATAAAATGTTTCTGGCCTTCTCAAAAGCAATTACTTTTTTTTTTCCCCCATACCCAGTTCTCACCTTTGCGCAATAACACATGTAGAGGCTCTAAAAGGGTGCTTAACCCCGGTAGGAAGTTACCAAAATAGTTGAGGAGTCCCAGGAATGACCGCAGCTCCGTGACGTTCTGTGGCCTGGGTGTGTTCCTGATAGCCTCTGTCTTGGCATCTGTGGGCCGGATGCCGTCCACTGTGATCTTTCTCCCCAAAAACTCAATTTCTGTTGTCATGAAGATGCATTTCGACCTCTTCAGCCGCAGCCCTACGCGATCCAGTTGCTGGAGGACCTCCTCCAGGTTTTGTAGGTGCTCGGCGGTGTCCCGACCCGTGACCAATATGTCGTCCTGAAAGACCACCATGTGTACCAACTTGAGTAGGCTCTCCATGTTTCTCTGGAAGATCGCTGCAGCCGACCAAATTCCAAACGGGCATCTGTTGTAGATGAACAGTCCCTTGCGTGTTGATGCAGGTGAGGCCTTCGAAGATTCCTCCAGCTCCTGCGTCATGTAGGCCGAAGTCAGGTCGAGTTTGGTGAACGTCTTGCCTCCTGCCAGCGTCGCAAATAGGTTGTCTGCCTTTGGTAGCGGGTATTGGTCCTGTAGCGAGAAACGATTAATAGTTACTTTATAATCGCCGCAAATCCTGATCGTGCCATCACTTTTGAGTACTGGAACAATCGGGCTGGCCCACTTGCTCAATTCCACTGGGGAGATGATGCCCTCGCTTTGCAGCCTGACAAGCTCGATTTCCACTCTATCCCTCATCATGTGAGGTACCGCTCGCGCCTTGTGGTGAATGGGTCGTGCCTCTGGGACCAAGTGGATCCGCACCTTCGCCCTAGAAAAGTTTCCAATTCATGGCTCAAAAAGGGAAGGAAATTTGTTAAAAACTTGTGTACATGAGGTTTCATCGGCATGTGATAGCGCTCGGATGTCATCCCAGTTCCAGCGGATTTTGCCCAGCCAGCTCCTTCCAAGCAGTGTGGGGCCATCACCCGGGACAATCCAGAGTGGCAGTTCGTGCACTGTGCCCTCGTAAGTGCCCTTGACCATGGCGCTGCCCATGACAGTGATAAGCTCTTTGGTGTACGTTCTCAGTTTCGTGTGGATGGGGCTCAGGACTGGTCTGAGTGCCTTGTTGCACCACAGTCTCACAAACATCTTTTTACTCATGATGGATTGGCTATCGTCAGTGTCCAGTTCCATGGCTACGGATAAGCCATTCAATTTTATGTTTAGCATTATAGGTGGACATTTCATCAAAAATGTATGCACCCCATGTACTTCAGTATCTGCCTCCTCTCTCTGAGGCTCGAAATTGCTTTGATCCACCATGGACTGATTTTTCTCTGCCACGTGGTGGTTAGCAAGTTTTGCAGAGCTTGCAGCTCATTTGCAAGCTTGTTGGAGGTGCCCCATTGTTTCACAGCTCTTGCAAACATACCCTTTGAAGCGGCATGAATAGGCTGAATGGAAGCCTCCACAATGCCAACAAGATGTGCATTGCCTTGTATTCAACCTTTGTTGGGGACTCTGAGTCATCTGGGTCACCTGAGGCCTGCTGGTAGTTGCAGACTCGTGGTTTCTGCCCTGTACATTTCTGCTCGCAAACATAGTTCCAGTTAATTTATGAACATTGCTAGCACTTGTGTGCTGAGAGATTTGTTTGGTGTTATCACTGGTGGACATAAACGCCTGTGCTATAGCAATGGCCTTACTGAGGGTCGGTGTCTCTACAGTCAAAAGTTTTCATAGGATGGTCTCGTGGCCAATGCCCAGACCAAATAAGTTTCTGAGCATTTGCTCCAGGTAGCCATCAAACTCACATTGTTCTGCAAGTCGCCTTAGCTCGGCAACATAGCTCACCACTTCCTGACCTTCAGATCGCTGGCACATGTAGAACCGATACCTCGCCATCAGCATGCTCTCCCTCAGGTTAAGATGCACCCGAACCAGTGTACACAGCTCCTCATACGACTTATCTGTGGGTTTCACCGGAGCCAGAAGATTCTTCATGAGGCTGTAGGTCGGTGCCCCACAGACTGTGAGGAGGACTGCTCTCCTTTTTGCAGCGCTTCCTTCTCCGTCCAGCTCGTTGGCTACAAAGTACTGGTCTAGCCGTTCGACATAGGCTTCCCAGTCCCCACCCTCCGAGAACTTCTCCAGGATGCCCACAGTTTGCTGCATCTTTGCGTCAGATTCGTATTCTCATCGCCAGTTATTGTGTTCCTTACACAGATGAGACTGTGCACAGGGAGGTTAAAGTAACAGTGACCTCAGTCTTTAATAAGACACTCCAGAGTGAGTAACAGGCCTTCGGGGCCAGCTTATATACAGTGCTCCCAAGGGATGCTGGGATCCCTTGGGACTTCAGGGGATGAGCTCTCTGGTGGCAGAACATGGGAGTGCATGCTTTACAGATACACAACAGGAAACATAGCAGACAATTTGCACACAGCAAGCTCCCTCAAACAGTGATGTGATAATGACCAGATCATCTGTTTCTTTTGGTGATGTTAGTTTAGAGATAAATATTGGCCAGGACACTGAGGAGAACGCCCCTGCTCTTCTTCCAATAGTGCTGTGGGATCTTATATATCCACCTGAGAGAGCAGTCAGGGCCTCAATTTAGCGTCTCTTCCAAAAGTCAGCACATCTGACAGTGCAGCCCTCCTTCAGTACTGCAGTAGCGTCATTAGGTGGATAGATACCTATTATAAACCCATGGCATCCCACAACCACTTGGGTTAGGCTAGTTCTCACCCTTCTTACTGCAAAAACGCCATCCAGTTAGGATGAATAGGCCTACCCCAAATAGTAAAACACTCTTTCTCTTTCAGAACCTGTTTGACCTGCTGTGGTTTTCCAGTGTTAGTTTTTCCTCTTAGTCTTGGAAATGGTGTCAAAATGTCTTGGCATTTGTTAGTAACTTCAGCTGCAAAATTGCTGAATTTGAATTTGGTTTTGCAGCGACAATGCATGTATAGTACAGAGATAGTGCACAAGGCTGCCCGCCAAGTGTAATGTGAGGATTTAAAACCAGCTGCGAGGGATAAGGATATTTTCTGTGAGGTCGTGACAATAGCTGGGCGTCAGTCACACTTTATATCGAGACACACTGAGCGAAGAGCTTAGGTCCACAACACAGGGCAACACCGATGTTCAAGGGTAAGGAGTCAAGTAGTGATTAGATCACATCAAGCTTGGGTTTGTCTGTAGAAGGAAGGGAAGAATGAGGTAATGAGTTCAACTCTTCTGTGGCCTTAGGACAGAATGAGTTAAAGTAGCAAGTGATGCACTGAGTCTTGATTTCAACACAGTGAAGACAAAAAAAGAAAGACTTGGATTTACATAGCGCCTTTCACAACCACCGGGCATCTCAAAGTGCTTTACAGCCAATGACATAATTTGGAGTGTAGTCACGTTGTAATGTGGGAAATGCAGCAGCCAATTTGGGCACAGCAAGCTCCCACCAACAGTAATGTGATAATGACCAGATAATCTACTTTTTTGTTATGTTGATTGAACGATAAAAATTGACCAGGACAATGTGCTCAAGGGAAGAAGATTGTGTAGGATTGCATATTTGGAACTTCGGAGGAACATTGTGAGGACTACTGGCCATAAAGAAAGAAAGACCAGCATTTATATAGCACCTTTCATGTCCTCAGGACATCCCAAAGCACTTTACAGCCAATGAAGTACTTTTGATGTGTCGTCACTGTTGTAATGTAGGGAAACATGGCAGCCAATTTGGGCACAGCAAGCTCCCACAAACAGCAATAATGAACAAATCATCACTTATAAGTGTTGCTTGAGGGATAAATATTGGCCAGGACACTGGTCAGAACTCCCCATCTTTTCTTCGAAGAATACCGCGCGATCTTTTATGTCCACCTGAGATGGTAGGCGGGGCCTCAGTTTAATGTCTCATCCAAAAGACCATAGTGGGAATACTAGAGTCGAAAAATGACAGGAAAGCCGGACCCAATGCCAGAGAGAATGAGAAGACTGGGGTCCGCTGTCAGATCTCATGCCACATCTTGACTGGGAGTGTGAGAGAAGTGCTCACAAGCATCTCTCCAGATAAAGGAGCAGTGTCCGAGCCACATGCTGACAGCAACTTTGTAGAGAGTGCTGAGTTGTTGAGGGAAAAGAAAGGTTTAACACAAGAGGGCGGTTTATAGGCCGCTTAAACTGGGACCACTGAAAATATCCCTTTAAACTCAGCCACATTGATCGTTCAAAAAGCAGGATTGCTGCCAAGTGCCTGATGCTGGTTGTTAAGTGTTCGGCTCTGCTCTGCTACAAAAAGTTTGGTCACTTAGCAGGAGCTGAGTTTTCCTACAAAAGCGTGCTTGGTAGTTGGAGCGAGTTAAATGGGACGTCGATTGTAAAAAGTGGGATTAAGATTAACAGTGTGTATCAGCAAAGTGCAGGTTCAGTCATCGAAAAATAAATGCAAGTGAACCTCCAGCACTTTCATTGATTTGTGTAGAAACAGCTTGTAAGTGAGTGGAGGGAGTATTTACACAGTGAATTAATGTTGCCTTTGTGTGTGTCTGCGTGTGTGTGAGAAGGATTATTCCCTCAGCCACTGATCCAGTTCCATTTCAAGGCAGAGTGTCTCATCGTCATCAGTTAGCTGTGGGGCAGGTCTCCATAATCACAGAGACTTTGGCCATTAAATGCTTAACCACTATAATTTCTCCCAGAGTTTGGATTAGCTTGCGCCTTAGGCAAGGTGCTGGGATAACCCCAGCTAATTCCTCCTTTGATTTATTTGTGAGATCATGTACTAAACACTCCATTAGTGCTGTGCAGAGAGCTTTAACTATCGTTGCAAACGTCAACTTCTCAAAGTTGGGACGCATCAGCCTGTCATTGCCATTTTAACACCATTTGTAATGGAAATCGTTGCCTTTTTTAAAAATCTGTCAGCAAACAAAAAGCGATTTTATTCTGTTCAAATCTTTGTTAATGAGAGAACAGATGGGCAGGAAAAGTTGGGGAGACAGAGCAATGAGGCTGAAAGTGCTGTAAAAAAGAAACGAGTGCCTGTAAAAGGACAGAATGAGAGAGAGGAGAGTGGCAGTGAAAAATGGGATGGAGTGACAGTAAGAGTTAGACAGATAGACAAACCGATAGAACAGAGAAAGAACTTGCAATTATATCGCAACTTTCACGACCTCAGGACGTCCACAAGCGTTTCACAGCCAATTAGTACTTTTGAAATGTACTCACTGTTGTATTGTAGGGAAACGCAGCAGCCAATTTGTGCACAGCAAGCTCCCATAAACAGTAATGCAATAAATGACCAGATAATCAGTTTTTTCGTTGAGGGATAATGTTAGCCAGGGAAACTCAGAGAATTTCCCTGCATTTCTTCAAGGAGTGCTGTGGGATCTTTTGCATGATATGGCAGACATGGCCATGGTTTATTGTCTTATCAGCACTGCAGATGAAGTATCAGCCTAAATTAAGTGTTTAAGTCTCCAAAGTGGGATTTGATCTCACAAGCTTCTGACTCAGAGACAACGCTCCAGAAATTGGATCTCATTGTACCTCTTTTGACAGGTGAAAACAGGCACACCGAGGGCCAATTTCAGGGACCAACGTACGATGACCCAATATTGGGTTGAGCCATTTTCAGATGGTCGCCCCAGACAGGCATTATGCAACATGCCTGTACTAATGAGATGGGGTCAAAAGCCTGCTTCAAGATCCCGCTGGGAAATTGGGTTGCTCTTTGCAAGGCCTGCTCGATTCAGATTTTGATTGCGTCACCACCAAAAAGGTAAGTGAAAGAAAGCAGTCCTGAGGGCCACTGCCAGATACAATCATCCCCACCCTCCACTGGCTATTCTCCCTCCCCCACCTACGCCCGGCACTTTCATGAGATCGCTACCAGTGAGGCAGGGGGTGTGAAATTTGAATCTGCGGAGAGGCAAGCCGCCTGTGGGGGCATGATAGGCGTCGAACATAAGAATATAAGAAATAGGAGCAGGAGTAGGCCATTTGGCTCCTTGAGCCTGCTCCGCCCTTTAATAAGATCATGGCTGATCTGATCTTGGCCTAAACTCAATTTCCCTGCCCGCTCCCCATAACCCTTGACTCCCTTATCATTCAAATATCTGTCTATCTCCACCTTAAATATATTCAATGACCCAGCCCCCACAGTTGTCTGGGGCAGAGAATTCCAAAGATTCACGACCCTCTGAGAGAAGAAATTCCTCCTCACTTCTGTTTTAAATGGGCGACCCCTTAGTCTGAAACTATGCCCCCTAGTTCTAGATTCCCTCACAAGGGGAAACATCTTCTCCGCATCTACCTTGTCAAGCCTTCAGAATCCTATATGTTTCAAAAAGATCCCCTCTCATTCTTCTAAACTCCAATAAGCCCAACCTGCTCAACCTTTCTTCATAAGACAACCCCTTCATCTCAGGAATCAACCTCGTGAACCTTCTCTGAACTACCTCCAATGCAAGTATATCCCTCCGTAAATAAGGAGACCAATGCTGCATGCCGTACTCCAGGTGTGGTCTAACAGCTCGCCCAGATTATTATGAGGAGACCCAAGGTCCAATTATGTTGCCGGCCTTTGGGCCTCTTGGTTCAGGCTCGTGTCGTAGCTTTGATGACCCTGTGTGCCCTAATTCAGGCAATGACAAATTTCTGCCACTGAGTCACAATAAACAGACATCAGACAGACACATGGGTACAGTAGTCTAATGTTTATGGTACTGGATTAGCAACCCTGTGGTTGTATGTTCAAATGTCACCGTTGAAACTTGTGAAAGTGAACCTTCTGGTTTTCCAGCCCAGGCTTGGCATAACGCAAACACTTTGTGGCCTATCCCTGAGGCCTGAGATTAGCCTTAAATTAGGCCTAATTAACACTTTATGTTAAGGCTGTAGGCGGCCTGTTGTGCCCCTATTGGCGAATGTCTATTTGAAGATAACAAATTTCGGGTCGCATGCCTGATCATCAGCGGGCCAAAGATAACTCCAGGGAGAGGGGGTAACAGCATGCTGGGGTGGTGGGGGGAGGGGGGGGCGTGCGGTTGGGCGGGGGGGGGGGGGCGCGATCGTGTCGACAGCAGAATCCTGAGCAGAGTAGGCCCGGCACCTGCTCTGCTCATCGTAATCAAACTTCCTTGACGGGACATTCATCATTCATTAGGCCACTAATGAACAGATGTAAGGGGCCTAACGCTTGTTTTAGGTGGCTACCCGGGACGCCTAAAAAATGGGCCTAACAAATTTAGCAGTGGCCCGAACACACACCACACCCACAGCACCTACCCCCTCCCCACCCCCTTCATCCTGCCAATTTGGGCGCAACGCAGACCAATTTCTACCCCAATGAATGAAAAAAAAGACAATGGAAGCTTCTAAATGGTCCAGCCCCATGCTACATGGTTTGCCTGCTGCCCTCAAGGCAGTTAATGATGAGCAATAAAAGGTGCTCAGCCAGTGTTGCCTACATCCCAAGAGCTAATTAAAAAAGCCAACCAGTGGGCAGCTAGAGAAACAATGGTGCATTTCTCTGCCCCTACTTTGCCTTCATTACAGACTAATGACGTTCTGGCCTGTTTTGGGTGGAGGTTCCAGTTGCCCACCCTAGGCCCACCTGCAAAATACGGTGGGGCCCAAAACCTAATCTCATTTCCACCAGATATCCCAATGTGGCTTGCAGCATTCCTACTCTATTTGGGGTGCCAAGAAGATGAAAATGAGCCCCATTCTCATCTCCAACCCTCCCAGTTCATACTGGAACTCCTCTTGCTCTCCTTCTCCAATCCAGCCTGGCACTCCTGACCTGGTTGAGCTTGTGCTCTTCTTCCACTCTCTCCTGTCAAGTTGCTACTCTCCCCCGACCACTCGTGTCCTGCTTGCACTCTTTTCCCTCACTTTTTGCTGGCTCCCACCAGCCCCTCCACCCCCACCCCCACCTCCCCATTCAGCACATGGCAAAACCCTCCTTTATCCCCCGGTACAAAACACAGTTCCCATCTGCTGTCTCTTTCCCTCTCGCCTTTGTTACCATCCATTTCCCCATTCTCTTTATCTATCTCTCTCTAACTTCCCCTTCTCTGAACTATCTCTCTTCCCTCTCCCCCTCACTGCCACCTGACCCTTCTCTCCATTTCTCTGCCCTCCCAATCCATTGCTATGTATTTTGCCTCTCTCCCTCTCTTTTGCATGCATATTGTCCCCTCCCCTTGATGTACATGTTACTCCCTCCGCCTCTCTTTGCATTCTTCCCTTTCCCATTCCCCTTACATTCTCTCCCCACTTGTCCACCCCTTGCATCCTTTTCCCACCCTTACATACTCTTGTTACCCTTGCATTCCCCTTTTCATTATCTTCACCAGCCCTGCATTTTTCCCATTCCATTCTCTCCTCTCTTCACTCATTTCATCCCCTTGCGTTCTCCACCCCTCCCTGCCTTACAGTTTCCCCCCTTACATCCTCTCTGTTTCTACATGAGACCAGAAGCTATCACACTGGACAGGTCCCATTTTTTCCATTCATTGACCTCCAGTATTACTGGCCCTGATTGCAACTCTGTACATTGTAGATGGGAATTCCCACTCCCGTGAGTGTTCCCACCTCCGTCCGGTATACAGGGGTGGCAATTGGAGCCGGGAGTGCATGTGTAGGGAGGAGTGGGGCCGACCCAGACCAGGAATTGCAGGACTCAACAGGACTAGGACTTGGGGAAGAGGGGCAGAGGGAGGTGGGGCCTGGTATCACCAAATGTTGTCTCGTCCCCAAAACATCAACTGTTCATAGAATCATAGAAATTTACAGCATGGAAGGAGGCCATTTTGGCCCATTCTGTCCGTGCCAGCCGACAAAGAGCTATCCAACCTAATCCCACTTTCCAGCTTTTGGTCCATAGCCTTGTAGGTTGCGGCACTTCAAATGCATAATCTTATTAAATGTGCTGAGGGTTTCTGCCTCGACCACCCTTTCAGGCAGTGAGTCCCAGAACCCCACCACTCTCTGGGTGAAGAAAGTTCCCCTCAAATCTAAACTCAAAATCAAATATAAACCTTTTACCATTATTTAAATCTATGCCCCCTGGTTGTTGATCCCTCTGCTAATGGAAATAGGTCCTTCCTATTCACTCTATCTAGGTCCCTCATAATTTAATACACTTCAATTAAATCTCCGCTCAGCCTCCTCTGTTCCAAAGAAAACAAACCCAGCCTAACCAATCTTTCCTCATAGCTAAAATTCTCCAGTCCAGGCAACATCCTCGTAAATCTCCTCTGTACCTTCTCCAGTGCTATCACATCTTTCCTGTAATGTGGTGACCAGAACTGCATGTATTACTCTAGCTGTGGCCTAACTAGTGTTTTGTACAGTTCAAACATAACCTCCCTGCTCATGTATTCTATGCCTTGGCTAATAAAGGCAAGTATTCCGTATGCTTTCTTAACCACCTTATCGATCTGGCTTGCTACCTTCAGGGATCTGTGGACATGCACTCCAAGGTCCCTTTGTTCTTTTACACTTCTCAGTGTCCTACCACTTAATGTGTACTCCCTTGCCTTGTTTGCCCTCCCCAAATGTATTACCTCACACTACTCTGGATTGAATTCCATTTGCCACTGTTCTGCCTACCTGACCACTTCATTGATATCTTCCTGTAGTCTACGCTTTCTTCTTCATTATGTTAACGTAAAATGTTGATAGATATACTACAGACAGACAGATGCAATGACAATTTACATAAACAACAAACACAAGTCTCACCTGTTGGTACAGCTACCTTGTAATGTGTTAAAGAACCATGAACACCAGGAAGATTCCAACTTCAATCCCTGGCCCACGCTGAGTGAGCTGATCTCGGTAAGGGATGAGGAGGTGATGATCCAGTTAATCTTCCTGTTCCTGGGATGGGCAGGGGATAAATCGAACCAAGGCTCTCACTGCTGACAATCTACCAATGACCTCCACTGGATACATCTGCTTGTGTGGACTCTGACTGAGGAGAAGACTTGTCTGCTGTGTGCTGAAGTTCACAGTGTCAGGGAGCTGAATTAACAGCAATCTATTGGCATCATAATTACTGTTGGTGATATTAGGAGATGAATTAGTCTGTTTGTATTACTTTCTTCTGTCACTATTTTATAGAAGCTATTAGCTCAGTTAAAAAGTAACTTTCTTTGCATTCACTTTAAAACAGTTTTGAAAAGTGGGATAAGTAATAAATATCACAGGCAACAGAGAAATATTGAATAATATTTCAGTGCTCACAGTTACCCAAGAACACTTGTGTGTTCATGAGTTCTTGGATCATTCTTCACGATGAACTGTATCAGACAATAGGTGCCTGACAGTGAGCTACACAATAGTGATTCAGGCAGAGGGAGAGCAAGAGAGAAGAGAGAGAATGGTTTACAATGTTAATAGAACTGTTAGAGCCGCCCTCACACAATTATTTCTCCTTAGAGGAGTCAGCAGCAAGTGCTTGTCTGGACTCTCAGTCTTTCTCAATCTCTCTGCCTCTTTTGGTGAATGTGTCCTTCTCTCTGTCTCCTCCCTTTGTGCATGTCGCACTTACTTGTGTCGCCTGATTTGTCCATGTCTGTACCAATCTTCCCTCTTGTTTTGTTTGGCCCTGCGCAGCCCCTTTAAACTGGCTGCGTGGGTTCCCTGGAGCGTTACACAGTTGCATGCCTTGCAGCTTACAGGGAACATTGCATTCCGTACCCGTTTATGCATGTGCGTGAGCCTGTTCAATAAAGAAAGAAACAGCTTGCATTTATATGCATTTAGATGTTTTTCATATTTTTGAAATTCCATGCAGAAAAGTGTGAGCTGATACATTTTGGTTGGAAGAATGAGGAGAGACAATGGTACAATTTTAAAGGGGATGCAAGAACAGAGAAAGCTGAGGGTGTTAGTGCACAAATCTTTGAAGGTAGCAGGACAGGTTAACAAAGCAGTTAATAAAGCATATGGGGATCTTGGGCTTTATAAATAGAGGCATAGGTGGTGAAATCGGATTAGGCCTGAAAACGGGGGTGGAGATCTCGATGTGCGATCGGCACGCGTCCGATGAAAGGAGTGCAGGCAACACGTAAACTTTGTGCTGCCTGCTACTTTGCTTCATAGAAGCACACTTTTATAGGAGTATAAAAGCAGGGTATTCTTGAGGCCACACGTGGAATATTGCGTGCAGTTTTGGTTTCCATATTTACGAAAGGATATACCTGCTTTGGAGGCAGCTCAGGGAAGGTTCACTAGGTTGATTCCGGAGATGACGGGGTTGACTTATGAGGAAAGGTTGAGTAGGTTGGGCCTCTACTCATTGGAATTCAAAAGAATGAGAGGTGATCTTATCGAAACGTATAAGATTATGAGGGGGTTTGACAAGGTGGATGCAGAGAGGATATTTCCACTGATGGGGGAGACTAGAGCTCGAGAGCATGATCTTAGAATAAGGAGCCGCCTATTTAAAACTGAGATGAGGAGAAATTTCTTCTCTCAGAGGGTTGTAAATCTGTGGAATTCGCTGCCTCAGAGAGCTGTGGAAGCTGGGACATTGAATAAATTTAAGACAGTTTCTTAAATGATAAGGGGATAAGGGGTTATGGAGAGTGGGCGGGGAAGTGGAGCTGAGTCCATGATCAGATCAGCCATGATCTTATTAGGTGAAGGAGCAGGCTCGAGGGGCCGTATGGCCTACTCCTGCTCCTATTTCTTATGTTCTTATGTTCATACAGCCCAGCACTGAGCACGCTGCTGATTGGCTGCACGCTCAACAGAAATTTGCGATGGTCACGCAAGGCCAGTTTTACTTAAAGCTAGCCTTGCCACTTAAAGGCAGTCTGCACCACTTAAAGGTGAGCTGCCTTCTGGTTGTCAAAAATTTTTATACTGCCTCACCACAAACCAAAATGGATCAACAGGCTAAGGAAAGAGCACCCAGCATCTCAGACACAGTACCCTCAGCCTTTGTACAGGTGGTGAACACTCGAAGAGAGGTTCTCTACCTACGGGGGGACAAGATGCCCCCCAGAAAACACTAAAAGAAGGATTTGAGACCAGATCACCAATGCAGTCATTGCCAGCAATGTCGGCCACCCAGGACCTGGCACCTGTGCCCATAGAAGTTTAATGACCTCAGACGAGTGGTCAAGGTCAGTGAATGCATCTTCAAAAGCCATCTCCTACCAACTGCACCACTAGCCTCACACACCACTCAATGCACCACAATGCCATTACTCACCTGCCAACAATCTCTGCCAAACACGACTCACACCTCACATTCATAGCTTCACTTCACCCTCACACACTTACCACTGCTGCAAGCCTCACAGTCACAACTCACAGCTTTCACCCACTGGCAGCTATTCAACCATGACAAGCACATCACACCCAAACACTTAACACTACACTCACTTCACTTTCTTTTGCAGGAAAAGGTGGCTCACAACCAGTGCCAGCAGAACATACCCAGTGATGGGCAAGCTCGCCTGGATCACCTCACCCCCATGGAGGAGACAGTGCAAGCCAATCTTGGCATGGGCAAGGCTGAGCCCATGGTCAGCAGGGGGGCTGAAACAATGCAAGAAACTGGTATCCTCACCCTCTGTGTAATGTAGAGGATAGGTTAGAAGAAGGGTCGAGCAGATTGGGCCGAGACTCATTGGAGTTTAAAAGAATGAGAGGTGATCTAATTGAAACATATAAGATTCTGAGGGGGCTTGACAGGGTAGATGCAGAGAGGATGTTTCTCCTCGTGAGGGAATCTAGAATTAGGAGTCATAGTTTCAGAATAAGGGGTCACCCATTTAAAATGGAGGTAAGGAGGAATTTCTTCTCTCAGAGAGTCGTGAACCTTTGGAATTCACTACCCCAGAGAGCTGTCGAGGCTGTGCATTGATTTTTGAATGATAAGGGAATCAAGGGTTATGGGGAGCGGGCAGGGAAGTGGAGTTGAGGCCAAGATCAGATCAGCCATGATCTTATTGAAGGACAGAGCAGGCTCGAGGGGCCAAATGGCCTACTCCTGCTCCTATTTCTTATGTTTTTACGTTCTTATATTAGATGCGGGATCTGCACATGGTGAGACACCGGGCACGCGTAGTCTGCAACCAGGGCAGGGGGAAAGGGTAGTGCAGGTGTCAGCTAACCGGAGGGCGAGGTCGCACACCAGTTCTGCTGCACAGGACTCAGCTGAAGATTTCAATGGGGCGGCCGACAGGAAAAGGCTGATGGGTCTGCACAATGAAATGCTTGGTCATTGGCAGGTCTGCCAGAAAGCCTGAGTGCAATGTCAAAGAACATGGAGGAGTCCAGGTCTGGCCTTACCCAGAGCTTTGGGCAGAGCTTGGATCCTATCCAATCCAGCGTGGAAAGCGTGGGAAAATCCGTTAACGTACTTGTGATCCCAACATCTGATGACCAAAGTCTCCGCCTCCACTGCAGCACAAACAGAAGCCACCCAACATCTGAGTGCTACAATGGACACTCAGACTGAAGTCATGGAAGCTCAGCTTGCTGCCACACAAGCACAGATTGCTGCCACTGTGGCTGGGTTTACCAGTGTGGAAAGAGGTTTGCAGGGAGTCACGGGTCAAGCAATCTATACGCCAGTAGATTACTAGGATTGCTGAGGCACTGCCCCAGGGGAGTTGCAATGGATCCATGCTGGGCAACTCTACTACCCTCTATGAGAGTCACAGCATTCGTACTCCCACCATTGCTACTCCACCAGTGCCCTTGCTGTTGCCTGTCAGCCAGCCAGCCAGCTGACGTTTTGCCAGAATTCTGTATTCCTGCTATTTACTTTAGGGGTTGGTAACTTATTCAATATAATTTGTCTCTCCTATGGGCTGAGTGGTACCTCCTGTATGGTAATATGGGCTGCTCTACGTCCATTGGTGGAAATGGTGGTAGTGGATATCGGTGCCGCTGATAGGTAGCCATTATCATGTGCCGGGGGCCACTCTACTCCGCACACGTTATCTCAGTATGGTTTACTGTTAGATTGGGTTTGTCGACTTCACTTACCCACCGCGGGTTACTGTTGTGTATGTATAACATAAGTATACTCCCTGTACACTCAATGTACAGTTACATAAGACTACTGGATGTACCTTCCTACTGTATATACTATGCTTGTACCACCCGAGGGTGCAACTGGTGGAGACCTAGGGGTCACCTGTACACGACAGGTAACCAGGTATAAAAGGGAGCTCACCATGCTGTAGCCTCACTCAGGACCTGTAATAAATGGACTAAAGTCACCACAATTCAAATACAATACCTTATCTCGTGGAGTCATTACTAGAGTGCTTACAGACACAACAACTGGTGATGAGGTTCCGAATTTCCACGTGAAAATGGCTAACCTTGTCACCTTTCAACAATTCATCAACGGGGAAGATTGGAAGGCCTTTGTGGAAAGGCTAGAACACGTTTTCATTGCGAACGACCTGACGAGAGACACACCGACCTCGCTGGCTAATAAGCGCAGAGCTACCCTGCTCAGCAGATGTGGGCCCACTGTCTATGGCCTCATCAGGGACTTGCTAGCCCCAGCGAAGACAACAACCAAAAAATATGCGGAGTTCGTAATGATGATACAGGAACAGCTCAAACCTAAAGAGAGCATCCTCATAACCAGACACCGGTTCTACACCCACCGGTGGCCAGAAGGCCAAGAAATCGCAAAATATGCTGCAGACCTCAGACGATTGGCTGCACCGTGTGATTTTGGCGACCACCTCACCGAAGCGCTGCGGGACATCTTTGTTATTGGAATCGGCCACGAGGGCCTTCTCCATAGGCTGCTCTCTGCAGACACCATGGTCACCGTGCAGAAGGCAATTAACATAAGCCAGGCGTTCATGGCCTCAGCTTGCGATTCCAAGCGGATGATTCATCCCCAGGACTCTAACCCGGCAAGTACTGTGAACCGACTGGCGCTTTTTAGAGGCAAGGCTGCTGCAAGCAGTCTTTCTCAGGGAAGAGAGAACAGAACCCTGAGAACAGAACAAATACTTTGGTTCTGTCTTCACGAAGGAAGACACAAATAACCTTCCGAAAGTACTAGGGGACCGAGGGTCTAGTGAGAAGGAGGAACGGCAGAAAATTGTGTTAGGGAAATTGATGGGATTGAAGACCAATAAATCAATGGGGCCTGATAGTCTGCATCCCAGAGTACTTAAGGAAATGGCCCTAGAAATAGTGGAACCATTGGTGATCATTTTCCAACAGTCTATCAACTCAGGATTAGCTCCTATGGACTGGAGGGTAGCTAATGTAACACCATTTTTTAAAAAGGGAGGGAAAAAGAAAGCAGGTAATTATAGATCGGTTAACCTGACATCAGTGGTGGGGAAAATGTTAGAATCAATTATTAAGGATGAAATACCAGTGCATTTGGAAAGCAGTGACTGGATTGGTCCAAGTCAGCATGGATTTATGAAGGGGAAATCATGCTTGACAAATCTTCTGGAATTTTTTGAGGATGTAACTAGTAGAGTGGACAAGGGAGAACCAGTGGATGTGGTGTATTTGGACTTTCAAAAGGCTTTTGACAAGGTCCCACACAAGAGATTGGTGTGCAAAATCAAAGCACATGGTATTGGGGGTAATATACTGACGTGGATAGAGAACTGGTTGGCAGACAGGAAGCAGAGATTCGGGATAAATGGGTCCTTTTCAGAATGGCAGGCAGTGACTAGTGGAGTGCCTCAGGGCTCAGTGCTGGGACCCCAGCTCTTTATAATATACATAATTGATTTGGATGAGGGAATTGAGTGCAATATCTCCAAGTTTGCAGATGACACGAAACTGAGTGGCGGTGTGAGCTGTGAGGAGGATGCTAAGAGGCTGCAGGATGACTTATACAGGTTAAGTGAGTGGACAAATGCATGGCAAATGCAGTATAACGTGGATAAATGTGAGGTTATCCACTTTGGTGGCAAAAACGCGAAGACAGAATATTATCTGAATAGTGGCAAATTAGGAAAATGGGAGGTGCAACAAGACCTGGTGTCATAATTCATCAGTCATTGAAAGTTGGCATACAGATGCAGCAAGCGGTAAAGAAGGCAAATGGTATGTTGGCCTTCATAGCTAGGTGATTTGAGTATAGGAGCAGGGAGGTCTTACTGCAGTTGTACAGGGCCTTAGTGAGGCCTCACCTGGAATATTGTGTTGAATTTTGGTCTCCATTTTGAGGAAGGACGTTCTTGCTATTGAGGGAGTGCAGCGTAGGTTCACCAGACTGATTCCCGGGATTGCTGGACTGACATATGAGGAGAGACTGGATCAACTGGGCCTTTATACATTGGAGTTTAGAAGGATGAGAGGGGATCTCATAGAAACGTATAAGTTTCTGATGGGACTGGACAGGTTAGATGCGGGTAGATTCTTCCCGATTTTGGGGAAGTCCAGAACCAGGGGACACAGTCTTAGGATAAGGGGTAGGCCATTTAGGACTGAGATGCAGAGAAACTTCTTCACTCAGAGAGTTGTTAACCTGTGGAATTCCCTGCCTCTGAGAGTTGTTGTTGCCAGTTCATTGGATATATTCAAGAGGGAGTTAGATATGGCTCTTACGACTAAAGGGATGAAGGGGTATGGAGAGAAAGCAGGAAAGGGGTACTGAGGGAATGATCAGCCATGACCTTATCGAGTGGTGATGCAGGCTCGAAGGGATAAATGGCCTACTCCTGCACATATTTTCTATGTTTCTATGTTTCTCTGTTTCCACCACATGGGCCAACCGGCCAAACCCATTCTGTCGCTGTGGAGGAATTCACAGAGCCCATCAGTGCCGCTTCAAAGACAATACTTGCAAAGGCTGTAACACGAAGGGCCACCTCCAGCGAATATGCAAGAGAAATTGTACTCACCGAGTCGATGAAGAGTTGGCCGATCATCCAGACTCCAGTGACGATGAAGAGAGAGTCCATGAGGCAGCTCAGCCCCACGATGAGATGTACGGAGTGTTTACCAGCACCACCGAGAGCTCTCCATTGAAAATGGAAGTCGAAATCAATGATGTTCCAGTCACGATGGAGGTGGACACAGGGGCGAGCCAGTCATTGATGAATCAGGCGGCCTTTGAGAAATTCTGAGACAATCCAATCGAACAACCTAAAATGATCCCAATCCAAGTAAATCTGCTCAGCTACACAAACGACACCATCCCAGTCGTTGGCAGTGTGGATGTCCAGGTGTCCCATAGCGGCGCGATGCACAAGTTACCTTTGTGAATCATTGCTGGTGATGGTCCAACACTGCTAGGAAGAAGATGGATAAAAAAGACCCGTTGGAGCTGGGAAAACCTGCAGCCTCCGGCGATCGAAGTCCTCCGCAGGCCCCGAAGTTGGATCCAACACAGTATCTGAGAAACCAGCTGCTCAACTCGACTGTGTGGAGACGATCCAGACCGCTCAACCCAACGGCGAGATGATCCAGCCGAAACGACCCGACCTCACCTTCCAGGCTCCAATGGCAGGATTCCGGAGGAAGAAAATCAGCACAGATGGCAACTTCCCAGCTTCTATGGCAGAACCTGGGGAGAAAAGGATCACCGCAGACTACCTCGTGAAGAGAAAGAAGATGGCGCCCGAACCACGAGGTGAAGCGCCTGAAGTAAAGATGGCGGCGGCCAGACCACGAGGGGCAGCGTTGAGGGAGCAACACATTATGCTGAGCAGCGAACTGGATTGGGGTAAAGATTGCAAGGCCCTCTTAAGGGAGACTGGCAACCCATCACAATTAAAGGGACAGTTCCACTCTTTATACAGCGATGCCGGTGATACATATGTAAGCGATGTAATTGACAAATTCAAGTATGTAAATGTAACTAACCATATTAAGTTGGGCGATTCCGGTCGCAACCAATGTATTGTGAGAGTAAATGAAGCAATGATGTGCGATGCCGGGATTTACATACATCCTAACAAAACCAAGGGCAACATCCCGTCGGAAGCACCCAGGTCCAGCGGGCTACCCGACCATGTAGCCTGCACCTCAGGGAGCAATGTGATGCCCTAGAGAGCGTGGCCACACACAGAGGGAGAATTCCAGCTATAGGGCCAGCGATCAGTGGACGGCAAAGGCATCACTACCGGTACCCTGCCCCTGATCGGCTCTACCTCCCTGGCCAACAGGGCCAGTACGGGGAGCAAGAGGCTAGCACCCTCCAGCTTTCCCAATGGAACTTGGGATGACCAGGCTCCCACTATCGCTGAAGGGCAGCAAAGAGACATCGCAGCCCTTAAGGGAGCACAGGGAGGCCACACACTTCTGTGGCTCTGCCCACGACAAGGCAACGGCAAAGGCCCTGAGACTCAGCCAGGTGAGTGATCCGAGCTCATCCAGCTAGCAGGGGGCGCAGCGCCGCCATCAGACAACCTGGACACAGTCCGGTCACTCTGGCACTAGCGTCCTCACCCACCTGCACCTACACCCCAGGGGCAAGACTGTGATTCCACTGCTGCAGTACCCAAACAGTGATGTAATTAATCCAGGGTTTTTTTTGTTCTTTCTTTCTGTACATGTATACACATGCAGGTGTTGAGCCACACACATGGTCTATGTATGGCGGGTGAAATGGATGTATGTTGCCATGGATACACATGGATCACACCCAGAACCCACTGAACCCGCACTGCAACCTCAAACCATCCACTGCTGACCATTTCCCAATGTTGTGGCAATAAGGAATTGGGGGTCAACAGCGAGAGAGCTTAGCCAAAGCATAGACAATGTGCAAGGGATTTGGGCACTCAGGTCTAGGGCCAGAGCACACAATGCAAAGGCCAGAGGCACAAGACTTAGGGGAGAGTGATGTTGTGTGTACACAAGCGATTAGTGTGCAAAATTAAAGCACATGGTATTGGGGGTAATGTATTGACGTGGATAGAGAACTGGTTGGCAGACAGGAAGCAGATAGTAGGGATAAACAGGTTCTTTTCAGAATGGCAGGCAGTGACTAGTGGGCTGCCGCAGGGCTCAGTGCTGGGACCCCAGCTATTTACAATATACATCAATGATTTAGACAAAGGAATTGAGTGTAATATCTCCAAGTTTGCAGATGACACTAAGCTGGGTGGTGGTGTGAGCTGTGAGGAGGATGCTAAGAGGCTGCAGGGTGACTTGGACAGGTTAGGTAAGTGGGCAAATGCATGGCAGATGCAGTATAATGTGGATAAATGTGAAGTTATCCACTTTGGTGGCAAAAACATGAAGACAGAATATTATCTGAATCGCAGCAGATTAGGAAAAGGGGAGGTGCAATGAGACCTGGGTGTCATGGTACATTAGTCATTGAAAGTTGGCATGCAGGTATAGCAGGCAGTGAAGAAGGCAAATGGTATGTTGGCCTTCATAGCTAGGGGATTTGAGTATAGGAGCAGGGAGGTCTTAATGCAGTTGTACAGGGCCTTGGTGAGGCCTCACCTGGAATATTGTGTTAGTTTTGGTCTCCTAATCTGAGGAAGGATGTTCTTGCTATTGAGGGAGTGCAGCGAAGGTTCACCAGACTGATTCCCGGGATGGCAGGACTGACATATAAGGAGAGACTGGATCAACTGGGCCTGGGCCTCGAGTTTAGAAGAATATGAGGGGATCTCATAGAAACATATACAATTCTGACGGGACTGGACAGGTTAGATGCAGGAAGGATGTTCCCGATGTTGGGGAAGTCCAGAACCAGGGGTCACAGTCTAGGAATAAAGGGTAAGCCATTTAGGACCGAGACGAGGAGAAACTTCTTCACTCAGAGAGTTGTTAACCTATGGGATTCTCTACCGCAGAGAATTGTTGATGCCAGTTCGTTAGATATATTCAGGAGGGAGTTAGATATGGCCCTGACAGCTAAAGGGATTGAGGGGTATGGAGAGAAAGCAGGAAAGGGGTACTGAGGTGAATGATCAGCCACGATCTTATTGAATGGTGGTGCAGGCTCAAAGGGCCGAATGGCCTACTCCTGCGCCTAATTTCTATGTTTCTATGTATGTATAACATCAGTATACTCCCTGTACACTCAATGTACAGTTACATAAGACTACTGGATGTACCTTCACACTGTATACACTAGGCTTGTACCACTAGAGGGTGTAACTGGTGGAGACCAAGGGGTCACCTATATATGACAGGTAATCAGGAGCTCACCATGCTGTACCCTCACTCAGGAGCTGTAATAAATGGACTAAGGTCACCACAGTTCAAGTACAATACCTTACCTCACCTCGTGGAGTCATTACTAGAGTGCTTACAGACACAACAGTTACATCGGCTCTATTGCCGTAGGTGATGGTGCTATGGTTGCCCGTCTTTTATCTCTTCCAGCTTATTTATAGAATTTGTTTTGTTTGAGTATCTATTTCTTTTATCTGTCTCCTCTGTAGCAGGCGAGTATTATTACATAGGCTTTCTTCGTTTTATTTTATACTGACTACCCCACCATTTCCTCTGTCTGTCAGCTGAATCTTCTGGCTGCCATCCTTGCTTTTATTAAGAAACCCAAATGAATAATGTCCAGTATAAAACAGCTGTCAATGGAAAGGGTTAACTCCTTTGCAGATTTGTAAGAAGGCCTGATGTCATTATGTGACTTCGCATAATTGTTTTTTTTAAACCTTTCCCGATACCAGAATTTTTTCCCAAGTCTTTGTGCCTTCAAAACTTGTTGAGAAATTAGGAATCCATTAAAACAGCAGAAATCATTAGTAAAGCTGTCATCGGGAAAGACAGCATTTTAGATTAATCTCCAATTTTTCGAAACTTCCAATTCAAATACTTGCCAAAGATTTTTTTAAATTGATTTAAAACGAGACCACACATTTTTGATAGCTATTTACTGAAATCCAATTTAAAATAAGTACTGGCAACTGTGGCTTATTTTTCTTTGCTCTGTAAATCATAATCAAAACAATCAGGGAAAGTGCCACACTGTTTACATTTTCACACAAGCTATATACATTCCAGCATTTCATTTTTTTTAAGGTCCCGTTCACTGAGCAAATCTTGTGTTTTATTTTTCTCTTGGCACAAAAGCTAAACTTCCGTGCCGGTTCCATCTTTTTTAAGAATTTAAAATTCTGCAACATTTTCTAATTCCCAGTTTTTTTTCCCTTCCTATGCTGAGTTCGCATAGCTTAGATCTTTTCCCCTCATTGTTTTCAAAACCCTCCTGCTTGTTTAGATTGTTCGGGGCTTTTTCTCGATAAGCACCGTCCATTTTTTCCAGCTAGCATATATATTAGAGATCCTTGTGATCCCCATTCCCATTCTATTTCTTTTATTAATTTCACACTTTGAAACAAAGCCGAGATTTCACTGTGGCCATTATGAAAATTCGGCTTTCATTGGTTATTTACCCTCCAATCAAAACAATATTTTTTCACAGCCAATTTAAATCTCCTTTCTTCAAATTAGGTTTTGTATTTTACACAGAGGGCTTTTGTCTCCGTGAATTTGTTAATTTAAAATCATAATACAATCGTAAACACTTTTTTTCCCAATTAGACGTTCAATTTGTTTTCCTTTTTAGTGTCTAGTTTCAAGGTTGCATCTTTATCTTTTGGTAAAAACAAGCCATCCTTTGAATTCAATGTTTTTTCCAGCAACTTAATCGCAAACACTTTTTCGTTGGGTACGTTTACCACTCTACCAGATTCCGTGTACTGTTTCCAAGCCTTTGGACCCCGCTAACGTCTGGCCAGACTAACAATACTGCTACCAGATTCCCGAATTTGGTTATTCTGACTGGAAGTGTTGGATTTATTCAATGTTTTTTCCCTGCTGGCATTTATACCCGGGACCCTTTTGGCCCATTTTCAGAGACCCCACTTGGTCTTCATTTTATCCCACTGGCCCAGTTTTCCTAAACATCCTGGGGTCCCACCCCCCTTTTTAGGCTGTATTCCTTCTTTTTCAGGCAATACACCTATTCCCAACCTTGGTTTTAATCCTTCCGTGGGGTTCGCTATAATTTGTTCTACAGATTACCTCCTTCTAGTTCTTTATACAGATTACCTCCTTCCCTGTCAATGCTACAGCTGCAGGTGTTACAAAATCATACTCACTGCCATTCAGCTGTCACATCATCCAGGTCGGAGGGTCTGTACCCTGCTCGCAGCGCCAAATAGGGGTAAAAAGGAAGGCTTCTCTCCCTCGGGGCGAACTACCTGATATAGGTAATCGACACCTCATCTATTGCCCTCCGTATAACAACCATGGAAGTTAACAAACAAAATCTTAGGTTCAACCAGCTTTATTTCGAGCAATGCAAGGGAAGGTTCAGTCGTGGAACCTTCAAAATATATGAGGTTTTGAGTATAATTTATAGAGGCATTGGAGAGGAGCTACCGTCCTACAAAATCATCGATAGGTCTATTGCTATCAGCGGAGTTACATTGATTTGTCAACCTTTATCAGACTGTCTCTGAGTAGTCTATGCAACTGTTATTCTCCCATCATTGTGTTGTTCCATTATTTGCCCTCTGCCCTAGTCTGTACGTCATCTAAAGTAACTGTTCTCAAAACACTGGCTGTCTTATCTCTTCCTCAGAGACTTCTAATCAAAATTATAACTGCTGACTTATATGTGTTACTAAGGTTAAGGATACAGTTTTAATGCATTATAAGTGTGCTATACCTACTTAAGCAAGTGTTACATACATAGGCAATTTATCAGACCCCCCCCTAATACTGATTAGTTCACCACCTTCAGCATTGTTCTGACCACCTATCTGTCTGCTACAATTTATCCCTTACACATGTTAGGAAGGAAGTGAAGGCTTTGAGAAGGTACAGAAGGGAGTTACAGAATCGTTTCGGGGTTGAGGGATTAGTTACGTGGATAGACTGGAGAAGCTGGGGTTGTTCTCCTTAGAGCAGAGAAGGAGAAGAGGAGATGTGATAGAGGTGTTTAAAATCATGAAGGGTTTAGACAGAGCAAATAAAGGAAAACTGTTTCCAAGGGCTGGAGGGTTGATAACCAGAGGGCACAGATTTAAGGTGATTGGCAAAAGAACCTGAGGTGACATGAGGACAAAATATTTTTATGCAATGAGTGGTTAGGATTTGGATTACACTGCCTGATATGGTGATGAAGGCAGATTCAATAATAGCCTTCAAAAGAGAATTGGATAAATACTTAAAGGAGTAAAAAAATGCAGTGATATGGGGAAAGAGCAGGGGAGTGGGACTAATGGAGTGCTCTTCGAAAGAGCTAGCACAGACTCGATGGGCTGAGTGGCCTCCTTCTGTGAAGTATTATTCTATGCTTCTATGATAGCCAATAAAGTACTTTTGAAGTGTAGTCAATATTGCAACATAGGACACGCAGTAGCCAATTTGTGCACAGCAAGCTCCAACAAACAGCTACTTGATAATGACCAGATAATAAGGTAGCGTTTCTGCTTTAGGTGCAATCAGCAATCTGGGCTCAATAACTATTAAAAAAATATTTAGTTTACAAAGAAACTAACTCCTGTACACCAATGAAACTAGTAAATGGTTCTTTTAAAGTCATTTTCATTGATTTAAAATGTGATTATTCACAGGTAGGGTGGCCCAAGACTGCCCTAGGTGGAGGAAGAGCACCTGGGAGGGCACTGAGCACCTCGAGTCTCGTCGCCGAGAGCATGCAGAAACCAAGCACAGACAGCGGAAGGAGCATACGGCAAACCAGACTCCCCACCCACTATTTCCTTCAACCACTGTCTGTCCCACCTGTGACAGAGACTGTAATTCCCATATTGGACTGTTCAGTAGAGTGGAAGCAAGTCTTCCTCGACTTCGAGGGACTTCCTATGATGATGATGACTCACAGGCAGTGGACTAGACACGCTTGTTAAAAATGCTTATTATTTGTGATAAACCCATTTTCAACAGTATCAATGAAAAGGCACCAGATGACCACTCGTAAATACATCGTGGAATAATTTTTAATGGAAAGGAAAAAATAAGCAATTGCATTCTAAAAAGCTGTCTGATTGTCTTGGTTCATGGAAGATTTTACGTTTGTGATTGTGCAAATGAGTTTGAGTAGAAACTTCAACCATAACTTCACTTCGGATAAGTAGCGCAATTTTGAGCGCATTTAAAGGGCTGGATTTTCGGTTTTCTGCCACCCCTGTTAGCACCACGGAGGGGCGGCAATTGCGGCTGTGGTGGGGGCGTGGAGCATTACGGCCCAGAAGAGGCGAGCTGATATTCAACGCCGCTGGTTGCGACATCGGCTCGGTATTTGGATCGCACCCATCGCTTTGCGCCACGTAGCGCGACCTGATAGGAACACCTGTGGACATTGGCATACCGAGCTGTAGCAGTCGCAGTGAGGTAAGTAATGTCAACCTCAGGTAGGTGTGATTGCTTTATTTTTTGTGATGTATGTTGTGGTGGCGTGAGTTACGTATTGGGAATGGTTTTGGTGTTTTTTTTCCAGATGTTTTTTTTTCACGGAAGCCTCTCTTAGTGCATTCCGAGGCTGGATGTTTACCTTGGGATTTTCATTTGCTCAGCCAGCCTAGCACCCTGAGAGACATGTGGAATGCCTCCCTTAGCGTTCCACCCCACACTCAGGGCCCAGCTGGTGAATTTTGTGGTTGGAGACGCAAACCATTTCCCGGGGCAAAATTTACCGTCCCGCCGGGAATAACGCCGCAACAGAAGTGCGATCAAATTGCCACTCCTTTTAAAAACTTTTAAAATGTGCCTTTTCCCTGAAAAAAAGCTTGATTATAAGAGCCTCCTCGAAGGGGCGCAAACTCACCATGGTGATTAATTTGATCTGGGGGTATGGACAGTTTGATGGTTGGAGCATTTCTAGTGTGATGTTTATTAGAACAATGTAAAAGATCGCGAAAACCTGATTTGCACTGGACATAATTTGCATTTAAAATTCCGAGATCTTTGGTGCTGGTTTGGCAGATTTCGGGCAAATTGGGCTGAAAACAACAATGCATCCAAGCGGAAATTCCTGCTCAATATATTTTAGTGAGGTTGGTTGATGGGTTAATATTGACCAGAACACCAGGATAACTTCTCAGCTCTTCTTCGAAATAGTGCCGTGGGATCTATTACGTTCACCAGAGACGAAAGATTTGTCTTATGAAGAAAGGTTGAGCAGGTTGGGACTATACTCATTGGAGTTTAGAAGAATGAGAGGTGATTTTATGGAAATATATAAGATTCTAAGGGGTCTTTGATAGGGTAGATGCAGAGAGGATGCTTTCCCTCGTGGGAGAATCTAGAACTAGGGGGCATTGTTTCAGAAGAAGGGGTCACCCATTTAAAACGGAGATGAGGAGGAATTTCTTCTCTCAGTGGGTTGTGAATCTTTGGAATTCTCTGTCTCAGGGCGCCGTGGAGGCTGAGTCATTGAATATTGAATGGCAGAGCAGGCTCGAGGGATCAAATGGCCGACTCCTGCTCATATTTCTTATGTTCTTATGTTCTAAGAGACTCCAGGGAATATGGGAATCAGACAGGAAAGTGAAGTCGAGGTCGAAGATCAGCCATGATCATATTGAATGGTGGAGCAGGCTCGAGCGGCCATATGGCCTACTCCAGCTCTTAATTCATATGTTCAAATGATATTCTTGTTTAATTGGATCTGCAGCTATTTTTCAAACACAGGTCAAGCTGTGCATGATATAGAGCATGCAATGGGAAACACTGTGACTTTGCAGTGGGATGGATATGATGGTCCTTCTTTCCTTTCCAGCCTGACCCCTGCTCTTTCAACTGGCTCTTGCTGTCAGTCACGGTCTTCAAGCACGACACACACTGTGGAAAACAACCTCCATTCCCGCTGTTCGACCTGAGTTGGTTTCATCGAGCTGCAGCTGAAATTTATACAGCAGCAAATGATGTCGTCAGGAGGTCGCAAAATGCTTTCCAGCCAATGAATAACATTCTGATGTGTAATCGTTATCGTTATGTGGGCACACAGAGCAGCCAGCTTGCAATCTGCAAGACCCCACAGACAGCAAATGAGATAGTCACCGGGAGAACTCACTGCTCGTCTTCAAATAGCGCAATGGGATTTTTCATGTCCATCTCAGCGGGCAGATGGGGCCTCAGTGTAATGCCTCAAAGGTAGGACAGGCGCCCAGAAATCTGTTTGCGCAGAACCCATTATTCAGGCTAAAATCGGCACTGAATGGTCCAAAAGGGCGTGCGGTGTGCCAGGTTCAGACTATTGCAATCTCTCTTCTCTTAGGAGGCAGTCCCTCGGAGTCGAGGATGACTTGCTTCCACACTAATATGAGTTCTCAGGTGACTGATAGGTCCAATGGGGAATCTACAGTCACTGTCACAGGTGGGGCAGACGGTAATTGAAGGGACAGATGGGTGGGGTGCTTGGGTTGTCGTGCGTTCCTTCCGTTGTTTACGCTTGGCTTCCGCGTGCTCCCGGCAAAGAGATTCGAGGTGTTCATAGAAACATAGAAACATAGAAAATAGGTGCAGGAGAAGGCCATTCGGCCCTTCTAGCCTGCACCGCCATTCAATGAGTTCATGGCTGAACATGCAACTTCAGTACCCCATCCCTGCCTTCCCGCCATACCCCTTGATCCCTCAGTAGTAAAGACATCGAACTCCTTTTTGAATATATTTAGTGAATTGGCCTCAACAACTTTCTGTGGTAGAGAATTCCACAGGTTCACCACTCTCTGGGTGAAGATGTTTCTCCTCATCTCGGTCCTAAATGGCTTACCCCTTATCCTTAGACTGTGACCCCCGGTTCTGGACTTCCCCAACATTGGGAACATTCTTCCAGCATCTAACCTTGTCAAACCCATCAGAATTTTAAACGTTTCTATGAGATCCCCTCTCATTCTTCTGAACTCCAGTGAATACAAGCCCAGTTGATCCAATCTTTCTTGATATGTCAGTCCTGCCATCCCGGGAATCAGTCTGGTGAACCTTCGCTGCACTCCCTCAATAGCAAGAATGTCCTTCCTCAAGTTAGGAGACCAAAACTGTACACAATACTCCAGGTGTGGCCTCACCAAGGCCCTGTACAACTGTAGTAACACCTCCCTGCCCCTGTACTCAAATCCCCTCGCTATGAAGGCCAACATGCCATTTGCTTTCTTAACCGCCTGCTGTACCTGCATGCCAACCTTCAATGACTGATGTACCATGGCACCCAGGTCTCGTTGCACCTCCCCTTTTCCTAATCTGTCACCATTCAGATAATAGTCTGTCTCTCTGTTTTTACCACCAAAGTGGATAACCTCACATTTATCCACATTATACTTCATCTGCCATGCATTTGCCCACTCACCTAACCTATCCAAGTCACTCTGCAGCCTCATAGCATCCTCCTCTCAGCTCACACTGCCACCCAACTTAGTGTCATCTGCAAATTTGGAGATACTACATTTAATCCCCTCGTCTAAATCATTAATGTACAGTGTAAACAGCTGGGGCCCCAGCACAGAACCTTGCGGTATCCCACTAGTCACTGCCTGCCATTCTGAAAAGTACCCATTCACTCCTACACTTTGCTTCCTGTCTGCCAACCAGTTCTCAATCCATGTCAGCACACTACCCCCAATCCCATGTGCTTTAACTTTGCACATTAATCTCTTGTGTGGGACCTTGTCGAAAGCCTTCTGAAAGTCCAAATACACCACATCAGCTGGTTCTCCCTTGTCCACTCTACTGGAAACATCCTCAAAAAATTCCAGAAGATTTGTCAGGCATGATTTCCTTTTCACAAATCCATGCTGACTTGGACCTATCATGTCACCTCTTTCCAAATGTGTTGCTATGACATCCTTAATAATTGATTCCATCATTTTACCCACTACTGATGTCAGGCTGACCGGTCTATAATTCTCTGTTTTCTCTCTCCCTCCTTTTTTAAAAAGTGGTGTTACATTGGCTACCCTCCACTCCATAGGAACTGATCCAGAGTCTATGGAATGTTGGAAAATGACTGTCAATGCATCCTCTATTTCCAAGGCCACCTCCTTAAGTACTCTAGGATGCAGTCCATCAGGCCCTGGGGATTTATCGGCCTTCAATCCCATCAATTTCCCCAACACAATTTCCCGACTAATAAGCATCCTTCCTGGATGCATCTCCTCCATTTTGAGCGGTCTTGGGCCAGGGATTCCCAGGTGTCGGTGGGGATGTGACATTATTTCAAGGAGGCTTTGAGGGTGTCCTTGAAGCATTTCCTCTGCCCATCTGGGGCTCGCTTTCCAAGTAGGAGTTCCGAGTAGAGCGCTTGTTTTGGGAGTCTAGTATTGAGCATGCGGATGATGTGGCACGTCCATTGGAGCTGGTCGAGCATGGTCAATGCATCGATGCTGAGGATGTTAGCCTGAGAGAGAACACGAACGTTGGTGCGCCTATCCTGCCAATGGATTTGCAGGATCTTGCATAGGCAGCATTGGTGGTACTTCTCCAGTGCTTAGCGGTGCCTGCTGCATACAGTCCATGTCTCTGAAGCATATAGGAGGGCGGGTATCACTACTGCTCTGTCGACCATGAGCTTGATGCCAGGTTTGAGGTCCTGATCTTCAAACACCTTCTTCCTCAGGTGACCGAAGGCTGTACTAACACACTGAAGGTGGAATTGGACTTTGTCATCGCCGCCTTCCCTTGTTGACAGTCGGTTCCCTTGGTATGGAAATGTTCCACATTGTCCAAGGACGCGTATTAGATCGTGATAACCGGGAGCAGTACTGTGTGGCGGGGTCAGGTTGGTAGAGAACCTTTTCCTTACGGAAGTTTACTGTAAGGCCCATACTCTTGTATGCTTTGGTGAAGGTGTTGACGATGGTTTGCAGTTCAACCACCGAGTGTGCGCAAACACAAGCATCATCTGTAATTCAATGGCAGAAGATGGGACGACCATGAATCCATGAACTCATTTCTCTTATTTGGAAGGAGGAGAGCATTCCAGGGGATCTCAGAGATGCTGTAATCGTGACCACCTTCAAGAAAGGTGAAAAGTCCAATTGGGGTAATTACAGAGGAGTTTCCCTGATGTCTACCAAAGGGAAAGTCATCGGAAAAATCCTCCTCAATCGCCTTCTCCCAGTGGCTGAAGAGCTCCTCCTAGAGTCGCAATGTGGATTCTACCCACTAAGGGGCACAATGGACATAGAAACATAGAAAATAGGTGCAGAGTAGGCCATTCAGCCCTTCGAGCCTGCACCACCATTCAATAAGATCATGGCTGATCATTCACCTCAGTACCCCTTTCCTGCTTTCTTTCCATACCCCTTGATCCCTTTAGCCGCAAGGGCCATATCGAACTCCCTCTTGAATATATCCAATGAACTGCATTAACAACTTTCTGCGGTAGGGAATTCCACAGGTTAACAACTCTCTGAATGAAGAAGTTTCTCCTCATTTCAGTCCTAAATGGCTTACCCCTTATCCTTGGACTATGTCCCCTGGTTCTGGACTTCCCCAACATCGGGAACATTCTTCCTGCATCTAACCTGTCTAGTCCTGTCAGTATTTTATATGTTTCTATGAGATCCCCTCTCATCCTTCTAAACTCCAGTGAATACAGATCCAGTCGATCCAGTCTCTCCTCATATGTCAGTCCTGCCATCCCGGGAATCAGTCTGGTGAACCTTCGCTGCACTCCCTCAATAGCAAGAACATCCTTCCTCAGATTAGGAGACCAAAACTGAACACAATATTCCAGGTGAGGCCTCACTAAGGCCCTGTACAACTGCAGCAAGACCTCCCTGCTCCTATACTCAAATCCCTTCTTTGCCTTCTTCAACGCCTGCTGTACCTGCATGCCAACTTTCAATCACTGATATACCATGACACCCAGGTCTCGTTGCACCTCCCTTTTTCCTAATCTGCCACCATTCAGATAATGTTCTACCTCGTGTTTTTGCCACCAAAGTGGATAACCTCACACTTTGTGAGAATGGTGATTTAAAAACCTCTACCTACCCATAGTGCAAATTAAAAGTGCACAAGAACATCTTAAAACTATGTACAGCAGCTTGAATGTTGTTATTTCAGTCCAGTTCCTAATCCATAAATCCACACCACATAACCTCACATTTATCCACATTATACTGCATCTGCCACGCGTTTGCCCACTCACCTAACCTGTCTAAATCATCCTGCAGCCTTTTAGCGTTCTCCTCACAGCTCACACTACCACCCAGCTTAGTGTCATCTGCAAACTTGGAGATATTATACTCAATTCCCTCATCCAAATCATTAATGTATATTGTAAATAGCTGGGGTCCCAGCACTGAGCCCTGCCTCACCCCACTAGTCACTGCCTGCCATTCTGAAAAGGACCCATTTATCCCGACTCTCTGTTTCCTGTCTGACAACCAATTCTCTATCCTGTCAGTACATTATCCCCAATACCATGTATTTTAATTTTGCACACCAATCTCTTGTGTGGGACCTTGTCAAAAGCCTTTTGAAAGACCAAATACACCACATCCACTGGTTCTCCCTTGTCCACTCTACGAGTTACATCCTCTAAGAATTCTAGAAGATTTGTCAAGCAGGATTTCCCTTTCATAAATCCATGCTGAGTTGGACCGATCCCATTACTGTTTTCCAAATGTACTGCTATTTCATCTTTAATAATTAATTCCAACATTTTCCCCACTACTGATGTCAGGCTAACTGGTCTATAATTATCCATTTTCTCTCTCCCTCCTTTCTTAAAAAGTGGTGTTACATTAGCTACCTTCCAGTCCATTTGAACTGATCCAGAGTCGATAGACTGTTGGAAAATGATCACCAATGCATCTACTATTTCTAGGGCTACTTCCTTAAGTACTCTGGGGTGCAAACTATCAGATCCCGGGGATTTATCGGCTTTCAATCCCATCAATTTCCCTAACACAATTTCCCGCCTAATAAGGATTTCCTTCAGTTCCTCCTTCTCACTCGACCCTCTGTCCCCTAGTATTTCCCGAAGTTTATTTGTGTCTTCCTTCGTGAAGACAAAACCAAAGTATTTGTTTTACTGGTCTGCCATTTCTTTGCTTCCTATTATAAATTCACCTGAATCTGACTGCAAGGGACCTACATTTGTTTTCACTAATCTTTTTCTCTTCACATATCTGCAGAAGCTTTTGCAGTCAGTTTTTATGTTCCCAGCAAGCTTTTTCTCATGCTCTATTTTCCCCCTCCTAATTAAACCTTTTGTCCTCCTCTGCTGCATTACAAAATTCTCCCAGTCCTCAGATTTGCTGCTTTTTCTGGCCAGTTTATATGCCTCCTCCTTGGATTTAACACCATCCTTAATTTCCCTTGTTAGCCATGGTTGAGCCATCTTCCCCGTTTTATTTTTACTCCAGACAGGAATGTACAATTGTTGAAGTTCATCCATGTGATCTTTAAATGTTTGCCATTGTCTATCCACCGTCAACCCTTAAAGTATCACTCGCCAGTCTATTCCAGCCAATTCACGTCTCATACCATCGAAGTTACCTTTCCTTAAATTCAGGACCCTAGTCTCTGAATTAACTGTGTCACTCTCCATCTTAATAAAGAATTCTACCATATTATGGTCACTCTTCCCCAAGGGGTCTCGCACGATCTTCACTACACGTCAAATTCAAGAAAAAAGCAGGGAGCAGCACCAGCCCTTATATATGGCCTTCTTTGACCTCACAAAGGCCTTCGACACTGGGAGGGATTATGGAGTGTCCTCCTCAAATTTGGCTACCCTCAAAAGTTCATCACGATTCTCCACCTGCTTTATGATGACATGCAAGCTGTGATCCTGACCAAGGGATCCACCGCAGGCCCAATACACATGCGGACCGGGATCAAGCAAGGCTGTGTCATCGCGCCAATGCTCTTCTTGCTCTTCCTTGCTGCAATGTTCCATCTCACCCTCGATAAGCTCCCCGCTGGAGTGGAGCTAATCTACAGAACAAATGTGAAATTGTTGAACCTCCGTCACCTCCAGTCCAGATCCAAGATTGTCTCATCCTCTACTTCAATGGAGAGAGGATGGGGTGCAAAACCAGTGTTACACCCGATCTCGTCAGTTTCCTGATGGACATGTTAAGTTAAAACTACCACCAATTTTTCTGTAAAAATTGCATTAGTAGGAATGTCAACAACAACAGCAACTTGTATTTATATAGCGCCTTTAACGTAGTGAAATGTCCCAAGGCGCTTCGCAAGAGTATTATGCGATAAACATTTGACACCGAGACACATAGGGAGAAATTAGCGCAGGTGACCAAAAGCTTGGTCAAAGAGGTAAGTTTTAAGGAACGTCTTGAAGGAGGAAAGAGAGGTCGAGAGGTGGAGAACTTGAGGCCTAGGCAACAGAGGGCATGGCCACCAATGGTTGAGCAATTATAATCAAGGATGCTCAGGAGGGTAGAATTAGAGGAATGCAGACATCTCGGGGGGAGGAGGGGATGGGCATTGTGGGGCTGAAGGAGATTACAGAGATAGGGAGGGGTGAGGTCATGAAGGGATTTAAAAATAATGATGAGAATTTTGAAATTGAGGCTTTGCTTAACCGGAAACCAGTGTAAGTCAGTGAATACAGGGGTGATGGGTGATTGGGACTTGGTTCGAGTTAGGACATGGGCAGCCGAGTTTTGGATCACCTCTAGCTTATGTAGGGTAGAATTTGGGAGACCAGCCAGGAGTGCGTTGGAATAGTTAAGTCTAGATGAGGGCTTCAGCAGCGGATGAGCTGAGGCAAGAGCGGAGACGGGCGATGTTACAGGGGTGAAAATTGGCGGTCTTAGTTATGCTGTGGATATGTGGTCGAAAGCTCATTTCAGGGTCAAAAATGACACCAACGTTGCGAACAGTCTGATTCAGCCTCAGACTGGAGTTGGGGAGAGGGATGGAGTCAGTGGCTAGGGAATGGAGTTTGTGGCGGGGATGGAAAATAATGGCTTCAGTCTTCCCAATATTCAATTGGAGAAAATTTCTGTTCATCCAGGACTCATGTCAGTTCAGTTCGACTCCAGCAGTGGTGCATTAGAATTCCTGTACAATGCAAATTTATGAAAAGCCTCCATCTTCATGAAGGCACATTTGGTCAAACATATCTGTGTGGGTACAGGACCGTAGCCTCATCAACACAAGTGTGCAATGCCTTACATTGTTTGCAAACCACGTTAACACCTGCAGCATTTACGGTTCCATTTTTTACATCACCTTGGTGGCTGCCCTCAGAACCGACAACTTCTCCTTAATCTCCAGTTTCTGAGCCCATATTGGCATCTATGGCCCTGAAGTTGATGAGACCCTTTGCTCTTAAAGAGGTCATCCTGCTTTTCATTCAGCCGGTTAAGACGGACTGACAGGTGATGGCAGGAAGCCAGCACCGGGGTTATTTGGAGTGCTGCCATTACTTGAGCATTCTGATTTCCTCACTGCACCTCACTGAATCAGGCAAATATGCTGTAATGCACCATATATTTATTATACAACACAACACCTACCTCATAACATGTGCATTACACAATACAAAATTGCAATATGTAGGACAAAGTACATGTACATATACATCACACAATGTAAAAGAAAGACTTGTATTCCTGTAGAGCCTTTCACGACCTCAGGATGTCCCAAAGCGCTTGACAGCCAAATAAGTACTTTCGAAGTGTAGTCACTGTTCTAATGTAGGGAAACACGGCAGTCATTTTTCGCACAAGAAAGCTCGCACAGACAGAAATGAGATAATGACCAGGTAGTCTGTTTCTTAGTGATGTTGTACTATAAACACTCCGCTACACACGAGAAAGCAGTGGTAGTCACGGATGAAGGTCCATCAGATCCTAAAAAGCTCTTTGACAGACTCACTGCTTCATTCACCACTTGCCCTTGGAATGTGATTGGATGTGATTCGGTGTCCTTGCTCTCTGCAAGGAATTGCAGGCATGGACTCGCACCCCATCCCACTGTGCGACAGTATCCTGAGACTATCTCTCATATCGGATATTGGCGATGACTGTGGCTCTTAACAACAATCCGTCGCTGAGGTCGGCGAGAGGCCTATAAAGGCCGCGAGTTCAGCAGTCGGGAGGTGCGTCGCTGAGGCGTGAGTCCGGGGTCGGCGAGAGGCCTATAAAGGCCACGAGTTCAGCAGTTGGGAGGTGCGTCGCTGAGGCGTGAGTCCGGGGTCGGCGAGAGGCCTATAAAGGCCGCGAGTTCAGCAGTCGGGAGGTGCGTCGCTGAGGCGTGAGTCCGGGGTCGGAGAGAGGCCTATAAAGGCCGTGAGATCAACAGTCGGGAGGTGCGTCGCTGAGGCGTGAGTCCGGGGTCGGCGAGAGGCCTATAAAGGCCGCGAGTTCAGCAGTCGGGAGGTGCGTCGCTGAGGCGTGAGTCCGGGGTCGGCGAGAGGCCTATAAAGGCCCAGCTTGTGCAACTACAGGGAGAGGGCAAAAAAGAAGTAGAAAGAAATAGAAAGGCGACGTCACAGCCAAGGGGGTAATTGATTGGCTGGTGATTGGTAAGTAGCTTTTCTTTTTTCTTTATCAGTAACTAACCTTTAGCATTGTTGTTGCCAATTTAAGTTAATCTAAGGGTTAAGTCATGGCAGGAGAGCTCGGACACGTGTTATGCTCCTCCTGGACTATGTGGGAAATCAGGGACACCTCCGGTGTCCCTGACGACTACGAGTGCGGGAAGTGTATCCGCCTCCAGCTCCTGACGGACCGCGTTGCGGAATTGGAGCTGAAGGTGGATTCACTCTGGAGCATCCACGATGCTGAGAATGACGTGAATAGCACGTTTAGTGAGTTGGTCTTACCGCAGGTAAAGGGTCCACAGCCAGATAGGGAATGGAAGGCCAACAGGAAGGGCAGTGCAAGGAAGGTAGTGCAGGGATCCCCTGCAGTCATCCCCCTGCAAAACAGATACACTGCTTTAAGTACAAGTTCATGGCACCGTGGCTGGCTCTGCTGCACATGAGGGCAGGAAAAAGAGTGGGAGAGCAATAGTGATAGGGGATTCAATTGTAAGGGGAATAGATAGGCGTTTCTACAGCCACAACCGAGATTCCAGGATGGTATGTTACCTCCCTGGTGCCAGTTGTCGTGGTGCACATTGGTACCAATGATATAGGTAAAAAACGGGATGAGGTCCTACAAGATGAATTTAAGGAGCTAGGAGCTAAATTAAAAAGTAGGACCTCAAAAGTAGTAATCTCAGGATTGCTACCAGTGCCACGTGCTAGTCAGAGTAGGAATCGCAGGATTGCTCAGATGAATACGAGGCTTGAGCAGTGGTGCAGCAGGGAGGGATTCAAATTCCTGGATCATTGGAACCGGTTCTGGGGGAGGTGGACCAACACCAACTGGACGGTCTGCACCTAGGCAGCAGCGGAACCAATGTCCCAGGAGTAGTTTTTCCAAGTGCTGTTGGGGAGGAGTTAAACTAATATGGCAGAGGGATGGGAACCAATGCAGGGAGACAAAGGGAAACAAAATGGAGACAGAAGCAAAAGACAGAAAGGAGATGAGTAAAAGTGGAGGGCAGAGAAACCCAAGGCAAAAAACAAAAAGGTCCACTTTGCAGCAAAATTCTAAAGGATCAAAGTGTGTTAAAAAGGCAAGCCTGAAGGCTCTGTGCCTCAATATGAAAAGTATTTGGAATAAGGTGGACAAATTAACTGTGCAGATAGCAGTTAACGGATACGATGTGGTTGGCAGAGACATGACTCCAAGGTGACCAAGGCTGGGAACTCAACATCCAAGGATATTCAACATTTAGGAAGGATAGACAGAAAGGAAAAGGAGGCGGGGTGGCATTGCTGGTTAAAGAGGAAATTAATGCAATTGTAAGGAAAGACATTAGCTTGGATGATGTAGAATCGGTATGGGTGGAACAACGGAATACCAAAGGGCAGAAAACGCTAGTGGGAGTTGTGTACAGACCTCCAAACAGTAGTAGTGATGTTGGGGAGGGCATCAAACAGGAAATTAAGGGTGCATGCAATAAAGATGCAGCAATTATCATGGGTGACTTTAATATGCATATAGATTGGGCTAACCAAACTGGAAACAATACGGTGGAGAAGGATTTCCTGGACTGCATAAGGGATGGTTTTCTAGACCAATATGTCGAGGAACCAACTAAGGAGGAGGCCATCTTAGACTGGGTGTTGTTTAATGAGAGAGGATTGATTAGCAATCTCATTGTGCGAGGCCCCTTGGGGAAGAGTGACCATAATAAGGTGGAATTCTACATTAGGATGGAGAATGAAACAGTTAATTCAGAGATCATGGTCCAGAACTTAAAGAAGGATAACTTTGAAGGTATGAGGCGTGAATTGGCAAGGATAGATTGCCGAATGATACTTAAGGGGTTGACAGTGGATGGGCAATGACAGACATTTAGAGACCACATGGATGAACTACAACAATTGTACATCCCTGTCTGGCGTTAAAAAAAAAGGAAAGGTGGCTCAACCGTGGTTATCAAGCGAAATCAGGGATAGTATTAAAGCCAAGGAAGTGGCAAACAATTGGCCAGAAATAGCAGCGAACACAGGGACTGGGAGAAATTTAGAACTCAGCAGAGGAGGACAAAGGGTTTGATTAGGGCAGGGAAAATAGAGTACGAGAGGAAGCTTGCAGGGAACATTAAAATGGATAGATATGTAAAGAGGAAAAAGTTAGTGAAGACAAACGTAGGTCCCCTGCAGTCAGAATCAGGGGATGTCATAACTGGGAACAATGAAATGGCAGACCAATTGAACAAGTACTTTGGTTCGGTATTCACTAAGGAGGACACAAACAACCTTCCGGATTTAAAAGGGGTCAGAGGGTCTAGTAAAAAGGAGGAACTGAGGGAAATCCTTATTAGTCGGGAAATTGTGTTGGGGAAATTGATGGGACTGAAGGCCGATAAATCCCCAGGTCCTGATTGACTGCATCCCACAGTACTTAAGGAGGTGGCCTTGGAAATAGCGGATGCATTGACAGTCATTTTCCAACATTCCATAGACTCTGGATCAGTTCCTATGGAGTGGAGGGTAGCCAATGTAACACCACTTTTTAAAAAAGGAGGGAGAGAGAAAACAGGGAATTATAGACCGGTCAGCCTGACATCAGTAGTGGGTAAAATGATGGAATCAATTATTAAGAATGTCATAGCAGCACATTTGGAAAGAGGTGACATGATAGGAAGTCATGCTTGACAAATCTTCTGGAATTTTTTGAGGCTGTTTCCAGTACAGTGGACAAGGGAGAACCAGTTGATGTGGTGTATTTGGACTTTCAGAAGGCTTTCGACAAGGTCCCACACAAGAGATTAATGTGCAAAGTTAAAGCACATGGGATTGGGGGTAGTGTGCTGACGTGGATTGAGAACTGGTTGGCAGACAGGAAACAAAGTGTAGGAGTAAATGAGTACTTTTCAGAATGGCAGGCAGTGACTAGTGGGGTACCGCAAGGTTCTGTGCTGGGGCCCCAGCTGTTTACATTGTATATTAATGATTTAGACGAGGGGATTAAATGTAGTATCTCCAAATTTGCGGATGACACTAAGTTGGGTGGCAGTGTGAGCTGCGAGGAGGATGCTGTGAGGCTGCAGAGTGACTTGGATAGGTTAGGTGAGTGGGCAAATGCATGTCAGATGAAGTATAACGTGGATAAATGTGAGGTTATCCACTTTGGTGGTAAAAACAGAGAGACAGACTATTATCTGAATGGTGACAGATTAGGAAAAGGGGAGGTGCAACGAGACCTGGGTGCCATGGTACATCAGTCATTGAAGGTTGGCATGCAGGTACAGCAGGCGGTTAAGAAAGCAAATGGCATGTTGGCCTGCATAGCGAGGGGATTTGAGTACAGGGGCAGGGAGGTGTTGCTACAGTTGTACAGGGCCTTGGTGAGGCCACACCTGGAGTATTGTGTACAGTTTTGGTCTCCTAACTTGAGGAAGGACATTCTTGCTATTGAGGGAGTGCAGCGAAGGTTCACCAGACTGATTTCCGGGATATCGGGACTGACATATCAAGAAAGATTGGATCAACTGGGCTTGTATTCACTGGAGTTCAGAAGAATGAGAGGGGATTTCATAGAAACGTTTAAAATTCTGACGGGTTTAGACAGGTTAGGTGCAGGAAGAATGTTCCCAAAGTTGGGGAAGTCCAGAACCAGGGGTCACAGTCTAAGGATAAGGGGTAAGCCATTTAGGACCGAGATGAGGAGAAACTTCTTCACCCAGAGAGTGGTGAACCTGTGGAATTCTCTACCACAGAAAGTTGTTGAGGCCAATTCACTAAATATATTCAAAAAGGAGTTAGATGAGGTCCTTACTACTAGGGGGATCAAGGGGTATGGCGAGAAGGCAGGAATGGGGTACTGAAGTTGCATGTTCAGCCATGAACTCATTGAATGGCGGAGCAGGCTCGAAGGGCTGAATGGCCTACTCCTGCACCTATTTTCTATGATTCTATGTTTCTATCCGTTGAGTAACACTGCTTTACAATATAGAATAGTCAGCACTATACAGTAATAACACAACTGGATTTCACTGGGAGTCCTCTATTTTTCATCAAAGCGAGGGAAGTCTTTGTATTTAATACTAGGCAATGGACTGGGACAGGCTCCATTTCAGACACCTAGCATTAAGCACTCCCACTTCCAATCCAAGGTCAGGTATAGGTGCAGAGTAGAGCTCCCTCAACGTGTCTGAACCCAAACTTCAACCATAGAAGAGCAGCTCTTCATCACCCAGAGCCCTCTATACCATACCCATGTGGCATTTACTTCTAGTCACCACACTACCCAATTGCCAGCCACTTTTGCCTGAACAGCATGGTCAAGTGGTGCCAAGTAAGGGGTTGTTTTGTGTTGTTGGGCTATTTTCCTCATTGAAGCTGCTAGAATTAATTTCATGTAAGATCCATAGAGACAACAGAGAAGGGAGGCATTCATCCCATTAATCTGGGCTGGGTTTGGACTCTGGTTGTAGAGGTATCTATCCCATCAAACCTCCCAATTTCTCATACCTCATCTGATTTATCCCTGAACTCCTAAACCGGTAACTTCTTTGCCTTCCGATCGAAATTGTCTCTGTGCCATACCTAGTAGAACAAAGCTTTGCATTTTGTGAAGCGGTGGATTGAAGAGGAAGCTTTTCACATCCATTGTACGGCAAAATCTTTGACACAAAGCTCTGGCAATGTTTCTGTGATGTCTATTAAATCTGCAAATAAATACCTCAGCTGTCAAAAGGCTGTACTACGGGAGGAAGCTTCACATTTGCAGTCTTTGTTCATTAGACTAAATCCTGATAATCTTGGGGTTATGGATGTCACAATGTGAGTGTGTTTTGATTAGCACAATAAACAGATTACTATATAGACTGTGTCATAATGAGACAGCAAGATGTTCCAATCCAGAGTTCTTTCTTTCCTGAGTTTAAGTTAAAAAGATTTTGATGTGATTTTCTTTCAGTTCCTGGCTCTCAATTATCAGAACGATTATGAAAGAGAAAAAAGTGGTAGAATTATAATAGGTGTTATTAATACTGTGTGGTGTGTATTGCATTACATAGTGCGAGCGTGTTTTATAGTCCGTGTATCTCTACATCTATATAGTGGGACAGAGCCTCCGCTTTGGTGCAATTGGAAAATTAGGCACAAATTGCGTTTGAAATTGCGGCAGTTAGGTTATAGTTCAAGGGGGCGAATTTGATTGGGGGCGGTAATCTGCTGGGCTGGGACTCCCTGCACCCGGCGCAATCTCGCGCACTCCACTTACTTTAGGGGCGGTTCCAGTAGCGCTAACGGGGCGAGATGTTCAGTGCTATGCAGATGCTTCGCACAGCACTGACGCACTTCAACACCTCTCCCTTTCGTTTAAAGGGAAGGCTGCAGCCCGGCACCCAAAACAGAGTGCTGGGCTGCACAATGGCGGCCTCGACCATGCTAGGGATGACGATTTGAAGCCGACCTGGAAATTAGCAGAACATCAAAGATGGTGGCATGGGGCGATTGCGACCCCTCTTTAACTTCTGCCCCGCGAGCGGATGTCGGCCAGCTTCGCGACCCGCGAAACTACCTTTGACACCCGCTCGCACCAGCCTCACGGGCCGTGAGGCAATTTCCCCATGGGGGCGGTAGGGGTTGGATCATGGCGCTGAGGGCTCAGCGCACGGTGATGATGTCATTGGCAGTTGTGCGGCGGCCTGGGCGCTACCTGTGGGGCACGGCACCACTGTGTCAGCGCCTGCGCGATGTCCCGGGCAATTTCCCGGGTGCCGGTAGCGCCCCCTCCCCCTCCCCCCGGGTGAAAAGAATCTTGCTCGAGGGCAGTATATATAGATCCAGAGCTGTAAGATATGGTTAGCACTTAACTGTGCTATGATTACCTGTTGAGAAAATCCTGGATCTCCTTACCTAATAGCACTGTGGGATCACCTTCACTACACGGACTGTTCAAGAAGAATGCTGACTACCACCTTCTCAAGGGGAACTAGGGTTGAGCAATAAGTGCTCGCTTCTCGGCACCACCTCCACGGAGGTGTGTGGGGGACCTGACCCATCCACCTCCATGGCACGAACCTGGTATTGCAGTACTTCCAGGAACGGTGCAGTGGCTCTAGGCCTTTTGGCTAAGAGCATTGGCGCAGAGTGATCCTTGGCGTGTGCAAGGTGACCTCTGGCGTTTGTGATTTGACAAAGAATTGGAACGATTGGTTACGAATTTCAAAAAAAAAAAAAAAAATAAGTGCTGGCCTTGCTAGCATTATCCATATCCCGAGAATGAATAATAATTAAAACGCTACAATCTCGGATGAGTATAGTGTCTGCTGTAACGCTCTAGAAATATTCTGTATCTAAAAGCATCTTTGATGCTTACCTGAGGCACTGTGGCCTGAGTCAGTCAACCAGTCCCAGGCCATGGTGAAAGGCTACCTCCACACGTGATGCTCATTCCACACTTGGTGGTAGGAGGAACCTCTCAGGCAATGATGGCTTCAGCATTGACTACGCAGCCACCATGACAAAAACAATATATTGTGGAGAGCAAGAGGGGAAAAATTTAATAAATACATTGAGTACTTGAATTTTAAATCCATTGTGAGTGGTGGAGCAAAAATAAATATTTCGCAATATAAATAACTGAGATTGAGAATGTTTGGATAGAGAAGAACAAAGTGACTTGCATCTCAGGCAAGATTCATAACGTGTAACTAAATTGCATTATAATATCCACGAGGGCTGTCCCTTTCAGTACCAGTCAGGTGTATCATATTTGACCTCATTTTAGGCCTGCATCAGTAAATCTATTGTTTTACCATGATAGATGAACTGGCATCAGGCTTAAGGCATAGTGAAGCTTCAGTAAACATTGGAAACCACACTCTCTATCCCAGTATATGTGTATGAATAATTTTAATATCCAGCACATGCCTTTCAGGCAGACAAGATCTCACACAATACAAAAGCAAAATACTGCAGATGCTGGAATCTGGAATAAAAACAGAACATGCTGGAAATCTCAGCAGGTCAGGCAGCCTCTGTGGAGAGGAAGCAGAGCTAACATTTCGGGTCAATGACCCTTCGTCAGAACTAGAAAGTGTTCGGAAAGAACGGATTCTTAACAAGCACAGAAAGGGGTAGGGGAAGAAAGAACAAAAGGGAAGGTCTGTGATAGGGTGGAAGACAGGAGAGATTAAAGAGACTAAAGGGATGATAGCCTAAATTTAAATGATAATGCCAGGAGTTAGAAAAGCATTAGTCAAGATAGGGTGTGAATGGTGGGATAATGACAAACTGCCATGAGAGACAAGGAGAAAAAAGAAAGAAACAGCCTCTGGGGGGGCGGGGGGTGGGGGGGGCGGTCGGTGGAAGGGAGCCAAAGATTGACAGAGGTTACGCTCTGAAATCGATGAACTCGATGTTGAGTCCAGAAGGCTGTAAAGTGCCTAAACGAAAGATGAGGTGCTGTTCCTCAAGCTTGCATTGAGCTTCATTGGAACAGTGTAGGACTCCGAGTATGGATAGGTCAGAGTGGGAGTGGAGCAGAGAATTAAAGTGACAGGCGACTGGAAGCTCAGGGTCACATTCACGGACTAAACAGAGGTGCTCCGCAAAGTGGTCATTCAATCTACGCTTGGTCTCCCCAAGGTAGAGGAGACCACATCGTGAGCAGCGAATACAGTACACCTGCTGGCCAAGGGCCGTGTGGCTCTTTGTCGGCCGGCGCAGACATGATAGGCCGAAATGGCCTCCATCTGCGCTGTAAATTTCTGTGCTTCTATGTTTCTAAATTGAAAGAAGTACAAGTAAATCGCTGTTTCACCTTGAAGGACTATTTGGGGCCCTGGATAGTGGGAAAGGAGGAGATAAAAAAGCAGGTGTTGCATCTCCTGCGTTTGCACGGAAAAGTGAAAAGTGCTGTGGGAAGGGGAGGGGGTGCTGGGGGTGACTGCGGAATGGACCAGGGTGTTGTGGATGGGGCGGTCCCTTCGGAATGCTGGGGGGGGGGGTGGTGGGGTGGTGAAGATGTGATTGATTGGTGATGGGATCACGTTGGAGATAGCGGAAATGGCGGAGGATGACCCGGTGAAAGTGGAGGCTGGTGGGGTGAAAGGTGAGGACAAGGGGAAGGCCTGTCATGGTTCTGGGAGGGAGGGGAAGGGGTGAGAGCAGAGGTGCGGGAAATGGAACAGACAAGGTCAAGGGCCATGTTAATCATGGCGGAGGGGAATCCTCTGTTGAGGAAAAAGGAAGACATGTCAGAGGCACTAATGTGAAAAGTGGCATCATCAGAGCAGATGTGATGAAGGAACTGGGAGAATGGAATGAAGTCCTTACATGATGCGGGGTGGGAGAAAATGTAGTACAGGTAGCTGTGGGAGTCAGTGCAGAGAGCAAGATTCACCAGAACCCCCATTGTGTTTGGGCTCATTCGAAAGGAAATTTAATTTGGGACTATCTACCAAAAAATTTGGAACTCTAAAGTGCTTATGGAAGAAACTACGAACTTTAATAGAATTATGAACTTTTACAAGAAAAATTCAAGCCTGTGGGCGGACCTAGGGAACAAAAGAAGCCCACTTGATTATTGGAACTGTCTGGATGTGAGGACTGAGTTCACCTGTCTGGAAGAATGAATATCACCCAGAGATAGTTCCCCATCAACATGGGCCTGGAAAAACCATTTCAGCATATACATCACAAAGAGGCCCAATCCAGCGAGTACGCGAAAGACTAAGCACAAAAGGACACTGCAAGATTAGAACTCTGAAATCGTCTAACTGGCCACTGTTTTCAACAGAGGTTCGAGAGAGGAGAGAGAGAGAGAGAGAGAGAGAGAGGGGGAGAGAGGTGGTTGCTACTACCTCATCAAGACAAGGAGAGAAACCCTCGGGACAGTTGTAAACTAACTTCTCCAGCCTCGAAATCTTGAAGTCCTGAAAGAAGGAAGAACATCACCATCTACCATTAACTATCAAAAGGATTGGTAAGCATAAGTGCCTGCTTGCCCGGGAATCTAACCTAGCTAGAATTAGGTATTGGGAGGTGGGAGGTATAATTTTACTGCAACTCCCTTTGAATGTGTAGTGTATGGTACTTTATTAGAATGATTATAAGTTTGACCTTGTACCTTTCCCTGTATTGTTCTTTATTAGAGTGATTTTAAGTTTGACCTTGTACCTTTCCCTGTATTGTTCTTTATTAGAGTGATTTTAAGTTTGACCTTGTACCTTTCCTTGTATTGTTCTTTATTAGAGTGATTGTAAGTTGGGCCTTTTGTTTTCTTACTGGAGTAGTAAGCCTGTATTACCCTGACTGTAATAAAACCAAAGCTCTTTGCATCAAACCAGCGTCCTCTGAACTTTTGTCACACCCCCAAAATAAATCCAGAGTACAGAACCAAAGGAGGGGGAGCAATTGGAAACCGCTCAAGTTGGTGGAAGGGAACCTGACCCCCTCATAGAGACCCACAACACCGCCGCCCCCCCCTTACATCAGTGGGCTTATAGTAGATACTGGTATGAAAGCCTATCCCCAGAAATGGAGACAGAGAAGTCGGAGAAGGGAAGGGAAGAGTCAGAGATGGACCAGGTGAAGGTGAGGGAAGGGTGGAAATTGGATACAAAGTGAATGAAATTTTCAAGTTCAAGGCAAGAGCAGGAAATGGCACCGATATCATCATCAATATACTGGAAAAAGGGATGAGGGAGGGGACCCGAGTAGGACTGGAACAAAGAATGTTCCACATATCCCATGAAAAGGCAGGTAAAGCTAGCACCCATGCAGGTTCCCATAGCAACACCTTTAATTTGGAGGAAGAAAGTGGAGTTAAAGGAGAAGTTGTTTAACGTGAGAATAAGTTCGGCCAGGCGGAGGAGGGTGGCGGTGGATGGAGACTGATTGGGCCTCTGCTCGAGGAAGAAGCAGTGCACCCTCAGGCCATCTTGGTGGGGGATGGAAGTGTATAGGGATTGGATGTCCATGGTGAAAAGGAAACGGTTGGGGCCAGGAAACTGTTAAAGTGATGGAGGGCGTCGGAGGAGTCGTGGATCTACGTGAGAAGAGAGTGGACAACAGGAGAAAAAATAGAGTCAAGACAGTAAGAAATAAGTTCTGTGGGACAAGAACAAGCTGAAATGATGGGACTACCGGGGCAGTCCTGTTTGTGGATCTTGGGAAGGAGGTAGAAACGGGCTGTGCGGGGTGGGGGAACTATGAACTAGAAAATTTCATTCACTTTGTATCCAATTTCCACCCTTCCCTCACCTTCACATGGTCCATCTCCAACTCTTCCCTTCCCTTCCTCGTCTTCTCTGTCTCCATTTCTGAGGATAGGCTTTCGACCAGTATCCACTATAAGCCCACTGACTCCCGCAGCTACCTGGACTACACTTCCTCCCACCCCCGCATCCCGTAAGGACTCCATTCCATTCTCCCGGTTCCCCCATCTCCGTCGCATCTGCTCTGATGACGCCACCTTTCACACTAGTGCCTCTGACATGTCTTTCCTTTTCCTCAACTGAGGATTCCCCTCCGCCGTGGTTAACATGGCCCTCGACCGTGTCTGTTCCATTTCCAATACCTCTGCTCTCACCCCTTCCCCTCCCTCTCAGAACTATGACAAGGTTCCCCTTATCCTCACCTTTCAATCAACCAGCCTCCACGTTCAACGGATCATCCTCCGCCATTTCTGCCATCTCCAACGTGATCCCACCACCAATCACATCTTCCTCCCCACTCTTAGCATTCCAAAGGGACTGCTCCCTCTGCGATACCCTGGTCCATTCCGCAGTCACCCCCAGCACTCCCTCCCCTTCCCACGGCACCTTTCCGTGCAAGCGCAGGACATGCAACACCTGCCCTTTTACCTTCTCCCTTTCCACTGTCTAGGCCCCCAAACATTCCTTCCAGGTGATACAGCGATTTACTTGTACTTCTTTCAATTTAGTACACTGTATTCGCTGCTCACGATGTGGTCTCCTTTACATTGGGGAGACCAAGCGTAGATTGACCGCTTTACGGAGCACCTCGTTCAGTCCGTAAGCCTGACCCTGAGCTTCCAGTGGCCTGTCACTTTAATTCCCCGCTCCACTCCCACTCTGATCTCTCCATCCTCGGCCTCCTACACTGTTCCAACGAAGCTCGAGGAACAGCACCTCATCTTTGGTTTAAGCACTTTACAGCTTTCTGGACTAAACATCAAGTTCATAAATTTCAAAGTGTAACCGCTGCCATTCTTTGGCTCCCTTCCCCCCCGCCCCCCTCAAAGTCTGTTTCTTTTTCTTTTTTTCTCTTTATCTCTAATGGCAGCTGGTCATTATCCCACCATTCACACCCTATCTTGACTAATGTTTTTCCAACTCCTGGCATTACCATTTGAATTTGGGCCATCATCCCTTTTGTCTCTCTAATCTCTCCTGTCTTCCACCCTATCACAGACCTTCCCTTTTGTTCTTTCTTCCCCTCCCCCTTTCAGTGCTTGTTAAGAATCTGTTCTTTCCAAACACTCCCCAGTTCTGACAAAGGGTCATCGACCAGAAACGTTAACTCTGCTTCCTCTCCACAAAGGCTGCCTGACCTGCTGAGACTTCCAGCATTTTCTGTTTTTATCCAAGATCTCACACCCTAGACTCCTGCATCAGACTTTATCCACCACACAACAAAACATGATTGGCTCAAATCTACAAGGGATAAAGAACCAACAAATCATAAACTACTATTTGTTAAAGTGACCACTCAAATATGATTTAGAAAATAGTGCTGGTGTTAGCACTATTCCCAGTCTATAGCCTTTCTCTATTTTACTCACTGTCTTTCCCTATCCCTTTCTCACTCTCTCTTGTACTCTCTCATTCACTCAATGTTTTTTCTCTCTCTCTCTCTCTCCCTCTCTCACGCTCTCTTTCGCTTCTTCATTCACTGTCTTTTCTCTTTTTGTTTTCAAATTTTAACTTAAAAAAAGTAAATCAAATTAGGATGAGAACGGACTAAATTTTATTCCTCAATCCTGCTGGAAACCAGGGAAAATGTGGATAAAGTTAGGTGGTGAGCCCTACAGCCGCCTGCCACCTGCTTGGTCCAGCCAAGGTCGACATACGGGTCCTCAGGCAGCACTGTCTTAGAGTGGACCAAGAAGAGAGTGAAACATTTTTGAAAAAACATTGCCGTTTTGCAGGCAGCATGGAGCTCCTATGTACATTTTCTATTCTTAGGCTGTGGGTGATATTTATTGGACATGCCAGGTCACCCTGAGAAAGTGGTGTTGGGCCTTCTCCTTGAAGCGCAGCAGCCCTTGTTCTGATGGTACTCTGACAATGGTGTTCTTATTGTTCTGTTTTGGAGTGATTGTTTTACAACTGGGTGCTTTGCTAGGCCACATCATAGGGCATTAAGATTCAGAAAATGCTGGAAATCTCAGCGGGTCAGGCAGCATCTGTGGAGAGAAACAGTTAACGTTTCGGGTCTGTGACCCTTCGTCAGAACTAGAAAAGTTTGAGATGTAACAGATTCTTACGGAAGTGAAGGGGCATCACCATCTGCCATGGGAAAGAGAAAAAAAGGGGGGGTATAAAAAAAAGGGAACAAAATATGGGCAGAGGTTCTGGTCTGAAATTGTTGAAATCATTGTTGAGTTCAGAAGGCTGTAAAGTGCCTGAACTAAAGATGAGGTTCTGTTCCTCGAGCTTGAGTAACCTCTGCCATATCTTTTTCCCCTTGCCTCCTTCTTTTTACGCTCCCCTCTCCCATTGTTTTTCTCTTTCCCAGGTCAGCTGGTGATGATTCCACCATTCACACTCCATCTCGACTCATCTTTCCTAACTTGTCCCATTACCAGCTCATTTTTGCCCATCATCCCTTTTGTCTCTCAAATCTCTCCTGCCTTCCACCCTATCACAGCCTTCCCTTTTCTTTCCTTCCCCCCCCCCCCCCCCCTTTAACCGCCCCTGAACTTCCTTAAGAACCTGTTACATCACAAACCTTTCCAGTTCTGACGACAGGTCACAGACCCGAAACGTTAACTCTGTTTCTCTCCACAGATACTGCCTGACCCGCTGAGATTTACAGCATTTTCTGTTTTGATTTCAGATTCCAGCACCCGCAGTATTTTGCTTTGGCATTAAGAATCAACCACATAGTGTGAGACTGAAGTCATGTGTAGCCCAGACCAAATAGAAGTGGCAACGACCCTTCCCTGAAGGGTGTTAGTGAGCTAATTGCATTTCAATAACAATTTGGAAACTTGAACGATAGGAGCCCACGAATTGCCAGATTTCTTAAATTCAATTCCACAACATGTCATGGTGAGATTTGATCTTATGCATTGCAATGCCCAGGACCAAAACCACGAGGCTGCCATGCCCAAATCAATGAGGCTGGAGAATTGGCCAGAGTCAGTGCGCACTTCTGTTGTGGGCCTATGCCCTTCTTTGTCCAAAATATGCCTCACAAAACATGGACCTGGAAGCATCTCTCAATCTCATTCTTCCAGCCTAATATATTTTTTGAATACAGTTTTTTAGTATAGTCTGTCTTTTTACCTCTTTCTTTCATACATGCAAACAACCTCACTGTTTTTTTGAAAGATAATATAAATTTTACCTGAGTAAAGCTTTTCTTCAACTAGTTTTAAAAAGCAATTAAGAAGGAACTTCTAGGAGCTACAGAAAAATATTACATCGTTCAGCTGACTAAGTGATATGGATACATTCTTGGAAATTGGGAACACAATCTGCATTCAGCTAAGAGTGACAGCTCAGGGCAACAATATCAAGTCCAAGGCCAGTCATTTAGGAGAGGCTGATGCCTTTAAAAATTTGTAATGCAGGCATTGATAGAAACCAAAAATCAATTGATCAGTTTAATCATATGAATGTGCAATATGTATTGTTTTATTTTGTTTAAACGCTTTCTTTGAACATTAGGGGCTAGACTTTCCACTTCACATCGCCCATCTATGGCCCATATATTGCCCAAAACGGACCTATATAGCCCATTTTGATGAAAAAGTGGAAACTAGGCCAAAAAGATCACCGAAGAAATAAGCCCCCAACTTTCGGCTCACTTCGCCGAACTGGTCGTCGAGCTGATCGCCCAAACATGGCCCATCCCAACTTTCGGCACATCGCTATCAAAAAGCTGGGCTGATCGCTTGCCGAGAACATGGCTGGATAATAGTTGCTTTTTCCGGGCTTTACTGAAGGAAATGGGCACTACGGACGCCATTTTGAAGATCAGAGGAAGGGTGGAGGCAGCTAAAAAACTGTGCTTAGATAGTTGTGAGTTATTTAAGGGTCCTGTATAGATAGATCTACTCAGATTATTAATTATATTTAAATTTAATGGTAGTAGCCTAGTGGATTAGGCATTTTTTAATGAAAAATGCATTTATACTAAGTGAAAATAATTATTGAAAGTGATGGGCCTAGTGTTAGACTGGGGCTGGAATAGAGAGAGATTATTAGACTGAGATTGCTATGCAGACTAGAGCTTGTATAGAGAGAGTAGTTTAATAGATTGACATAGTGAAAAGTGCATTTATAGCAATTGAAAATAATTATTGATAGTGATGGGGCCTATGCTTTCTGCCCCATTACTCGTAACCGCTCACAAGCTGGTTTCTGATAGGTTCAATCGAAGAGGTGGCAGAGTAATGCATAGACAGAGACAGAGGAGACAGAGGAGGTGAGCATACAGCCAATAAAAGTACTTGGAAAAGCAACCTTACCTCAACTTGTCTGAAAATGCGTTTCTTAGGAGGCTGCGATTCCAGAAGGAGGTCATCGATGAGATTTGCCAGCTCATCAAGGGGGATCTGCAGTCTTCCAGCACCATCATAACTGCACTGTCCGTTGAGGTGAAGTTTACTGCAGCCCTAGCCTTCTACGCATTGGGATGCTTTCAGGCTTCAGCTGGCAACATCTGTCATATCTCGCAGCACACCACACACTGTTGCATTCGGCAGGTGACTGAAGCCCTTTACACTTGCAGGATGGCCTTTATAAGTTTCCCTATGACCAGGGAGGCACAAACCGAGAGGTCTTTGGGTTTCTCCAGAATAGCAGACTACCCCAAGGTGCAGGGAGCAATAGACTGCATGCACATTGCCCTGAAAGCCCCCTTAAAGAACGCGAAGGTGTTTTGTAACAGAAAGGGGTTCCACTCCCTGAATGTGCAGCTTGTTGTCGACCACAAACAAATAATCATGACAGTAAATGCTACATTTCCTGGCAGAATCCATGATGCACACATCCTATGTGAGAGTGCTATCCCTGACCAGTTTCTCAATCAGCCAGAAGGTCACGGTTGAATGCTGGGGGATAAGGGATATGGTCTTGCCAGTTGGCTGATGGCCCCTCTGCGTAATCCCTTCACTGAAGCAGAGAAATATTACAATGAAAGCCACATAGCGACATGCAACATCGTCGAAAAGACAATTGGAGTCCTAAAGCAGTGCTTCAGATGCCTGGGTCATTCTGGTGGCAGCCTACGGTACCACCCTGACCAGGTAGCTGAGTTTATTGTGGTGTGTTGCATGCTGCATAACCTAGCTATAAGGAGAGGACAACAAATGCCAGATGGGGCTGCAGGTCCAGAAGGAGGGGAGACAGAAGAGCCAGCCGGCGAGGAGCAAAAGGAGGAAGATGCGGAAGAGGAGGCTGGTGAGGACCTAGGGGAGGGAAATCAGCCTGGCGACCTAGCCCTGGTCCCACCGCCACCGCACCCCCCCTCCCCCCGAAGACCAGTACCCAGCATTAGTTACGCGGCTGCTAAGCTGTTGCGTCAGCAGTTCAATTATGAACGCTTTTCATGACCTTTCATTGTGGATAGTCACATTTACATTTACATTTACTGTTAAGCAAAAATTGCCTTTGCATAGACTTACTTTTCTGCCTTGCCTGCAATGGCCTGGCATTTTCATTAATGCTTAAGTTAAGTAAACTTTTGTTACAATACTACAATGCTCAAGTAATGCAGAATAATTGTTAAAATGATATGCTCAACGTAACTATGAGAGACTGCACAATTGTTAAGCTCAATAAAAAAATTTATTTTGCAGAACGAATTATTGAAAATATTTCATCAACACCCTCCCCCCCCCACCCCACAACCCACCCCAAACAACAAAGAACGAACAAACTTAAAAAAAATTTACGCGGCCACATTTCCCTCCAGGTCCTTTCCCACCCCGTGTTTTAACACCACCCGCCTGTTTTGGGCCCCGCAGACCGAGACGAAGCTGCCTTGCAGCAGGCAATGACAAGACTTCCTGCCGTGGTGGAGGTGATGGAATGGAAGGCGAAGCCTGAGGCTCATCTTCCGAGTCAGGAGGAACTGTATCCTCCATACTCACTTGAATGCTAGGGGTCGCACTTGGACCCAACACGACATCTTGGGGTGCAGCGCCATATGCAGCGAGCAACGCATGCTGAAGGGCATTGGTTGCGGCGGTCTGCTCTCTGATCCCCTCCAAGGTCTGTCGTGCTCACTCAGTTTGCATGACAGACCGGTTGGAGAAGTTCGTGGAGAACTGATGGAACCCCTGGATAAGCTCGCGACCTATCGCGACCGTCTCCCTGCACATGGAGATCAAGCACTCCGTCTGCCCTTCCGAGGAAGGCGATTGCTCACATCGCTGACCCGACCTCCGTGGGGTCGGCATGTGCAATATGTCGCGCCTTGGCATCACCAGTTCCACACCGCTTGGTCCCGGTGCCTCATCGCTCTCAATTGAGATGACCACAGATTCATCCACCTCCCCCCGACATCAACAGCCGCCTCGTGCAGGAGCTCCAGCTCTTCTTCATCCTCCTCCTGCTCCTCCTCCTCCTCTAGGTGAGGAAAGTGCTCAGGTTCCCCCAGCTCCTCTAGTTCCTCCTGCTCCACCGATGGAGAAGGTGAAGGTGCTGGTGCCGATTGCACCTGTACCAGTGTATCAGGTTTTCCTTAAAAACACATATGATGACATTTTTACAGAGCCTATTAGAACATAATGATGAACATTACCAAGAGACGTTCCATATCAATACTTTTCACTACCCCAGAAAGCTGTAGCTGCAGCAATCCCTGCTTCTTTTGCATGCATGAAATGACATGACATCATTAGTACATCATAAGCCAGCGTGGCCGCACGCTCTTCGATTTTGGATAATGACTGCAGCTGAGCAATGCCACCGCCCCTGTCCGTCATTGCTTGGCATTGTTGATAGATAAGAACATAAGAACATAAAAATTAGGAACAGGAGTAGGCCATTTAGCCCCTCGAGCCTGCTCCACCATGCATCAAGATCATGGCTGCCCGCTCCCCATAACCCTTAATTCCCTTATTGGTTAAAAATCTATCTATCTGTGAGTTGAATACATTCAATGAGCTAGCCTCAACTGCTTCCTTGGGCAGAGAATTCCACAGATTCACAACCCTCTGGGAGAAGAAATTCCTTCTCAACTCAGTTTTAAATTGGCTCCCCCGTAGTCTGAGGCTGTGCCCCCTAGTTCTAGTCTCCCCGACCAGTGGAAACAACCTCTCTGCCTCTATCTTGTCTATCCTTTTAATTATTTAAAATGTTTCTATATCACCCCTCATCCTTCTGAACTCCAACGAGTAAAGACCCAGTCTACTCAATCTATCATCATAAGGTAACCCCCTCATCTCCGGAATCAGCCTAGTGAATCGTCTCTGTACCCCCTCCAAAGCTAGTATATCCTTCCTTAAGTAAGGTGACCAAAACTGCACGCAGTACTCCAGGTGCGGCCTCACCAATACCCTATACAGTTGCAGAAGGACCTCCCTGCTTTTGTACTCCATCCCTCTCGCAATGAAGGCCAACATTCCATTCGCCTTCTTGATTACCTGTTGCACCTGCAAACTAACTTTTTGGGATTTATGCACAAGGACCCCCAGGTCCCTCTGCACCGCAGCATGTTGTAATTTCTCCCCATTCAAATAATATTCCCTTTTACTGTTTTTTTTCCCCAAGGTGGATGACCTCACAATTTCCGACATTGTATTCCATCTGCCAAACCTTAGCCCATTCGCTTAACCTATCTAAATCTCTTTGCAGCCTCTCTGTGTCCTCTACACAACCCGCTTTCCCACTAATCTTTGTGTCATCTGCAAATTTTGTTACACTACACTCTGTCCCCTCTTCCAGGTCATCTATGTATATTGTAAACAGTTGTGGTCCCAGCACCGATCCCTATGGCACACCACTAACCAACGATTTCAAACCCGAAAAGGACCCATTTATCCCAACTCTTTGCTTTCTGTTAGCCAGCCAATTCTCTATCCATGCTAATACATTTCCACTGACTCCGCGTACCTTTATCTTCTGCAATAACCTTTTGTGTGGAACCTTATCGAATGCCTTTTGAAAATCTAAATACACCACATCCATCAGTACACCTCTATCCACCATGCTTGTTATATCCTCAAAGAATTCCAGTAAATTAGTTAAACATGATTTCCCCTTCATGAATCCATGCTGAGTCTGCTTGATTCCACTATTCCGATCAAGATGTCCCACTATTTCTTCCTTAATGATAGTTTCAAGCATTTTCCCCACTATAGATGTTAAACTAACCGGCCGAAAGTTACCTGACTTTTGTCTGACCCCTTTTTTAAACAGAGGCGTTACATTAGCTGCTTTCCAAATCGCTGGTACCTCCCCAGAATCCAGAGAATTTTGGTAGATTATAACGAATGCATCCGCTATAACTTTCGCCATCTCTTTTAATACCCTGGGATGCATTTCATCAGGACCAGGGGACTTGTCTACCTTGAGTCCCATTAGCCGGTCCAGCACTACCCTCCTAGTGATACTGATTATCTCAAGGTCCTCCCTTCCCACATTCCTGTGACCAGCAATTTCTGGCATGGTTTCTGTGTCTTCCACTGTGAAGACCGAAGCAAAATAATTGTTTAAGGTCTCAGCCATTTCCACATTTCCCATTATTAAGTCCCCCTTCTCATCTTCTAAGGGACCAACATTTACTTTAATCACTCTTTTCCGTTTTATATATCTGTAAAAGCTTTTACTATCTGTTTTTATGTTTTGCGCAAGCGCAAGTTTATCTTCGTAATCTATCTTTTCTTTCTTTATTGCTTTCTTAGTCATTCTTTGCTGTCATTTAAAATTTTCCCAATCTTCTATTTTCCCACTAACCTTGGCCACCTTAAACGCATTGGTTTTTAATTTGATACTCTCCTTTATTTCCTTGGTTATCCACGGCTGGTTATCCCTTCTCTTACCGCCCTTCTTTTTCACTGGAATATATTTTTGTTGAGTACTATGAAAGAGCTCCTTAAAAGTCCTCCACTGTTCTTCAATTGTGCCACCGTTTAGTCTGTGTTTCCAGTCTACTTTAGCCAACTCTGCCCTCATCCCACTGTAGTCCCCTTTGTTTAAGCATAGTACGCTCGTTTGAGACACTACTTCCTCACCCTCAATCTGTATTACAAATTCAACCATACTGTGATCACTCATAGATATCTTCTTCTGGAAATGAGAAAAGAGCATGGCATGGCATGGCATAAGCTAATGGATGAGGTAGTATCTTGAGGTCACAACAGTTTAAAATATTTAAAATGTTACATGCTGGTGGTTCAGATCATGGTCCGGATCTGAACATGGTTTACGTAACAAATTTAAGAATGACAAACTTAAATTAAATGCAGGAGATTCATTGTTCTAATAAAAATTTGCATGCATCAGTAAAATATAAAATATAAAATGCAACTTACTCTTGCTGCAGCCACCAAGCTATTCCAGCGTTTTCTGCACTGGTCAACCCCACCCATGCCTCATAGAAACATAGAACCATAGAAAATAGGTGCAGGAGTAGGCCATTTGGCCCTTCTAGCCTGCACCGCCATTCAATGAGTTCATGGCTGAACATGCAACTTCAGTACCCCATTCCTGCTTTCTCAACATACCCCTTGATTCCCCTAGTAGTAAGGACTTCATCTAACTCCTTTTTGAATATATTTAGTGAATTGGCCTCAACAACTTTCTGTGGTAGAGAATTCCACAGGTTCACCACTCTCTGGGTGAAGAAATTCCTCCTCATCTCGGTCCTAAATGGCTTCCCCCTTATCCTTAGACTGTGTCCCCTGGTTCTGGACTTCCCCAACATTGGGAACATTCTTCCTGCATCTAACCTGTCTAACCCCGTCAGAATTTTAAAGGTTTCTATGAGGTCCCCTCTCATTCTTCTGAACTCCAGTGAATACAAGCCCAGTTGATCCAGTCTTTCTTGATAGGTCAGTCCCGCCATCCCGGGAATCAGTCTGGTGAACCTTCGCTGCACGCCCTCAATAGCAAGAATGTCCTTCCTCAGGTTAGGAGACCAAAACTGTACATAGTACTCCAGGTGTGGCCTCACCAAGGCCCTGTACAACTGTAGCAACACCTCCCTGCCCCTGTACTCAAATCCCCTCGCTATGAAGGCCAACATGCCATTTGCTTTCTTAACCGCCTGCTGTACCTGCATGCCAACCTTCAATGACTGATGTACCATGACACCCAGGTCTCTTTGCACCTCCCCTTTTCCTAATCTGTCACCATTCAGATAATAGTCTGTCTCTCTGTTTTTACCACCAAAGTGGATAACCTCACATTTATCCACATTATACTTCATCTGCCATGCATTTGCCCACTCACCTAACCTATCCAAGTCGCTCTGCAGCCTCATAGCATCCTCCTCGCAGCTCACACTTAGTGTCATCCGCAAATTTGGAGATACTACATTTAATCCCCTCGTCTAAATCATTAATGAACAGTGTAAACAGCTGGGGCCCCAGCACAGAACCTTGCGGTACCCCACTAGTCACTGCCTGCCATTCTGAAAAGTCCCCATTTACTCCTACTCTTTGCTTCCTGCCTGACAACCAGTTCTCAATCCATGTCAGCACACTACCCCCAATCCCATGTGCTTTAACTTTGCACATTAATCTCTTGTGTGGGACCTTGTCGAAAGCCTTCTGAAAGTCCAAATATACCACATCAACTGGTTCTCCCTTGTCCACTCTACTGGAAACATCATCAAAAAATTCCAGAAGATTTGTCAAACATGATTTCCCTTTCACAAATCCATGCTGACTTGGACCTATCATATCACCTCTTTCCAAATGCACTGCTATGACATCCTTAATAATTGATTCCATCATTTTACCCACGACCGATGTTAGGCTGACCGGTCTATAATTCCCTGTTTTCTCTCTCCCTCCTTTTTTAAAAAGTGGTGTTACATTGGCTACCCTCCATTCCATAGGAACTGATCCAGAGTCAATGGAATGTTGGAAAATGACTGTCAATGCATCCACTATTTCCAAGGCCACCTCCTTAAGTACTCTGGGATACAGTCCATCAGGCCCTGGGGATTTATCGGCCTTCAATCCCATCAATGTCCCCAACATAATTTCCCGACTAATAAGGATTTCCCTCAGTTCCTCCTCCTTACTAGACCCTCCGACCCTTTTTATATCCGGAAGGTTGTTTGTGTCCTCCTCAGTGAATACCGAACCAAAGTACTTGTTCAATTGGCCCGCCATTTCTTTGTTCCCAGTTATGACTTCCCCTGATTCTGACTGCAGGGGACCTACGTTTGTCTTTACTAACCTTTTTCTCTTTACATATCTGTAGAAACTTTTGCAATCCGTCTTAATGTTCCCTGCAAGCTTCTTCTCGTACTCCATTTTCCCTGACCTAATCAAACCCTTTGTCCTCCTCTGCTGAGTTCTAAATTTCTCCCAGTCCCCGGGTTCGCTGCTATTTCTGGCCAATTTGTATGCCACTTCCTTGGCTTTAATACTATCCCTGATTTCCCTTGATAGCCATGGTTGAGCCACCTTCCCTTTTTTATTTTTACGGCAGACAGGAATGTACAATTGTTGTAGTTCATCCATGCGGTCTCTCATGGGATGCAGACAAAACCATGGCTGCAATCTCCGCCCAAATTTTTTGGTAGACACGGGGAGGAGGTTTCCCATGCACATCCCGTGTCAAATTGGCCCACTTGGCATGCAACTCGTTGACATGGGCCTCGTTTGCCTCATCACTAAAGGGTTTCGCCCTTTTCCTCTCTGATTCAGTCTCCAAAGTCATTTTCAGAATGGATATACAAGTATACAATTATTTAGATAGAACCATTTAGATTTAAGTTTGATTTTTCAATTGGAATCACTGAAATACATCGTCTAACCTTCCTCCTTCCTCCTCTCTCAATCTCCTCTCTCTCTCTCTCTCTCTCTACCCCTCCCTCTGCCATCTGCGCATGTGTGATGACCCGTGACCTCCCAAAACATGGTAAAACCAGTCGGCAGAAAAAAAAAATCTCACACATGCGCAGAAGGCCGTTTCTAGGGAAGCTTTTGACTTCCTCGTTCGGTGGGCGAACGTGACATCGGTGAAAAATCAGATCACCCATTCCAAATGGCCAGCCTAAGGCAGAGAGGGAAATCGCAAAAAAAAATGGGCCATGTACCAGCAATCAGTAAGGCTGAGACCTCCTACATTGCTGGAACAAGGACCATTTTGGGGGCGATGGCCACCTAGTGGAAAGTCTAGCCCTAGGAATTTCAGTTATTGAAAAAAAAGTCAGACAAATTTTTTTCTCAAAGTATTTTGAATGATTTTGTGAGGAACATATATTGCAACACTATATAGTGCCCTCACAGGGAATAGGTGCAGGTCAGTGTGACAGGTTAAGTGTTGACATTTTAACATTCAAATTCACATAGGAAATGTTTACATAGCAGCTTTAAATGGAGCACGCAAGCTACAAATGAATTTAAATATATTACCAGTGGATGTCCCATTACATTGCTCGTGGCAAATCACACAGTATGTTCTGTGTTGGCTGTTTGTGTTGTTGGTGCTGTGAATGTGATATTGGTAATGTTTCCACAAAATAGCATATTCTCCAGTTCACCATAACAAGGCCACGAGTGATCTGTGTATAGATCTGCAGCATATAATCGCTGTCTGTTTTTTATCATAAAATTCCCCTTGTTCTTGTTGCACGACACTGAGCTATGTTCTTCTTCGAAGAACTGTCATGGGATCTTTTACGTCCACCTTATAGGGCAGGCGGTGCATGGGTTTAACATCTCATCTGAAAGATGGCCCCTCAGACAGTGTAGCACTTCCTCAGTTCTGTACTGGAGTGTCAGCCTGGATTATGTGCTCAAGTCTTAGGGTGCAGGAACAGGAGTGGGCCCTTCAGCCCCTCCATCCTTCCACCATTCTATTAGCTCACAGATAATCTGTACTTCAACCCATTTCACTTCATATCCAATATTGCAGCCCCAACCACCCTCCAACCCCCCACCCTCACAACCCCCCCATTCCATATGTAAACCGGTGCTGCCATCCATATATTACAGGTGGTCTCTGCTTATTCATAGTACGATAACAGAGAGGAAATGAGAAACGCATTTCTTCCCAACCCTGCGGTTATCATCTGTTTTTTTTCTTTAACTTTACAAAGAAACAAATAGAATTCTCTAATTTGGGTTCCTTTTTCCTCCCACCGGGGGAAGAGAGAATTTTTTGCAATTTCGAAACCTATACAATTTCAACTGCTGTCCACAAAAACCCTTTTAACCTCTGAGATATGAGATAACTTTTTTTTCCCACAGACAATATGAAGTGGCTGTCATTATCTCAAATGGTCTGTATCATATTAGAATCTGCACTCGCAGGTCAGAAAGTACACTGAGGCCTTTTTCTGTGCAATGCCACTGAATGACTTCGCGTTGCACAATGGCCCCTGAATGGCTGGACGTTTTGTCATTCAAACTGCATAAAGAGGCAGAAATTGATTTTTATTGTAGAATCTTCATATGTAATAAAGCTCAGAGGATTTCTTTTCTTCTCTGGCTGAATGCCTCCAGAATGCTTTCAATCTATTTTCTGTGTTTCATACATAAACTGAAAAGGATAAAAAATAAAATAGGGGGGGCGGGGGCGGAGGCGAAAATCACTTCACTCTTGAAGAGGCCACGCCAGTTAAAAAATATAATTGAAAAAAAAACAAATTTTGATTCAAAAGGGAAGTTTTTTTTATTTCCTGTGGCATTGAATTTCACTCGCTTCTTAGATTATATATTTTTTTTGTTCGGAAAAACTAACAAAATAACAGGATGTGACTTGAGAGTTAACACCCTGCATGCTTTAAGGATTAACCTCCCCAGTGTTTGCACCACAAAGGATTGTTTAAAGGAAAGGATGGTAAACCTGGCATTCCACAGTGGGTGAGCAAGGACTCGGGGGATTGTGAAATTCCCAGAATTAAGGAAAGAACATTCTTGCACTATTTATATGGCTGCATCCAGTGACACCACTAGTCTGACCAGAATGGCAATGATTGGGTAATTCCCACGTCAATCACTCCTGGAGACCGCACTTCTGTAAGTAACTGGGATTGATGTTACACACATAATTTACATTATGTAACTATCCTCCATTCACTGTATTTTGCTGGAGAAATAATCATGCTGTACTCAGGAGACTTTGCTGTAGTTTTGGTTGTGAGTTCTGTTTGCTGTAGTTTGTATACTCGGTTGAAATAGACTCTGCTTGCTGTTTCCTGAGTAAATTGGCTTTGTTTGCAGTACGTCCTGCCTTAAGTCCTGTCCACCTGCAACTCATTGGCTGACACAGTGGTGTCAATATTCACTTCCCTTTTATATACAGCTTTCATGTCCCGAGGATGCCCCAACTCGCTTTACAGATAATAAATTACTTTAGGAGTGCAATGAGATAAAAGACTAGTTTTTCCACTTTGGTAATTTTCGTGGAGGCATGAATGATGGCCAGGACACTGACAGAACTCAACTGCCCTTCTTTGAATATTCCCATATTGCATGTCTACCTGAACATGGTGTAAATGTAAGATAGTCTGTAACAGACCAAATAAAGAATTTCAGCAGCAATTTCTTTACAGAGAAAGTGGTGAAAAAGTGTCACATGTTGTGGTTGAAGTAGTGCATTTAAGGCAAGGTCTGAAGAATACTTGTGGAGAAAGGAATAGAGAGATATGGGGGTAGGGTGGGAAGAGGGAATTCGAGTGAAAAAAGTCTTTATCCCTCAACCAACATCTAAAACAGGTGATCTGGTCATTTGTCTCATTGCTGTTTTGGGGAGGTGTGTGCAAATTGGCTGTTGTGATTCCTACATTACAACAGTGGCTGCACTTCAAGAGTACTGCATTGGTTGTAAAGCACTTTGAGGCATCCTGAGGTCATGAAAGATATTGTATAATTGCAAGTCTTTCATTTTTTTCTTCCTTCAGGCTGCACCGTCCATAAATAAATTGCTCTGAGAGGAATGGGCCAGGGACAGGGGCACAGCTGGAAGTCCTGCCCCACTAAAGGTCTATTGCCCTTGTGACAAAGAGGAAATTTAACCCCATAGGTCCACCTATTCTGCCTCACTTCTGTGCTAGCAGCTGCACCTAAAAAATGCACTTCTATTCAAAGTGCTTGTCTAATTTTGCCTTGAAGATATCTAAACTGCTTACTTCTGTATGTTCCCCTGAAAAGCTGTTCCGATAACCAGGTACGCTCTCAGTCAACATCCCTCAGTTGTAATTCACATCCCGCTCCTTATCAATACAAGTAGCCCTGACTGACCATCTACATATCTGAGCCTCACAATTCTGATTAGTTCAATCCCATCCTCCCACAATCTTCTTTCTTCCAACAAGAAGAATCCCACATCTTTGACTCTGTCCCTATAAGATTTATTCTCCTGTTGGTAAACGCACACTTTTGGTGTTTAGAAGGAATTATCCGTATAGTCCGAAACCCATGCCAAATGTTTAACTGTCAGTAATATGGAAAATTGGAATCCCACTGTCTTCAACAGCATCTAAAATCTCTTCACGCCACAAGGACTCAACTGTGCATGGTGACTTAGCAACTGACACCTTTTTCAGCTGTAATATCCTACCTGCTTTCTCATCATATTATTCAGACAACCTTTTTAAAACAGGTGCTTTTGAAAACTTCTATTAAGAACATAATAACATAAGAAATAGGAGCAGGAATAGGCCATTTGGCTCCTCGAGCCTGCTCTGCCATTCAATAACATCATGGCTGATCTGATCTTGGCCTCAACTCCATTTCCCTACCCTCTCCCCATAACCCTTGACTCTCTATCATTCAAAAATCTGTGTATCTCCACCTTAAATATACTCAATGACACAGCCTCCATAGTTCTCTGGAGTAGAGAATTCCAAAGATTCACGACCCTCTGAGAGAAAAAAATCCTCCTCATTTCCGTTTTAAATGGGCGACCGCTTATTCTGAGACAATGCTCCCTAGTTCTAGATTTCCCCATGAAGGGAAACATCCTCTCTGCATCTACACTCTCCAGCCCACTCAGAATCTTATACATTTCAATAAGATCACCTCTCATTCAGCTAAACTCCAATGAGTTTAGGCCCAACCTGCTCAACCTTTCTTCATATGACAACCGCTTCATCTCAGGACTTTATTAATTAATTTATTAGATTACGGTCTTGGCTCAATGGTCGAACACTTTCCTTTATGTCAGAAGGTTGTGGATTTAAGCCCCACTCCAGAGCACATATCAGTGCAGTGCTGAGGGAGTGCTGTGCTGTCGGAGGTGCCATATTTCAGATGAGATGTTGAAGCAAGGCCCCATCTGCTCCCTCAGGTGAACGTAAAAGATCAATGGCACTATTTTGAAGCAGAGCAGGGAAACCTTCTGGTGGCCTAACCAATTACCCCTGAACCAACATAATGTTAAAAGCAGATGATGTGATCATTTATCTCATTGCTGTTTGTGGGAACTTGCTGTATACAAATTGACTGCTACATTTCCTGACATTACAACATTGACTATACTTGAAAAGTGCTTTGGGATGACTTGTGGTCATCTTGAGGTTATGGAAGGCACTATATAAATGTAATTTCTTTCTTTCTTAATCATCCTCCACCTAAGAGCTCAGTTAGTTTGTACTGCCCAATGTGGAACTGGATCACCCAGAACAAGACGGTCCCAGGTTAGATCCCTTCCTCAACCAGCCCAATTGCAGCACACACACCTGCTTCCTGATTGGGATCAGCTAACAGCACAGATCAAGGGCCAGACTTTCAGTTTCATTGTCGGCAATTTTCTCGGCGTTGCAGCTAGTTTTTCGCCCGGCGAGAGTTTGCACCTGCAGCGCCGAGAATAACCGCCAGGGCATAAGTTTGGCCTCAGCTGCCGACATCCAGATCACCGAGAGACCCGCCCTGTAAAAGCTGCTTTTACAGGGCGGTAAGGGGGGACCCTGCAAAGAAAGGTAAGTGAAAGGTTATTTAATAATTTTTTTTTAAATTTTACCGCAGCAATTAGGCTTAAAACTGTCTTGGGAATGCTTTGCATCTGTTCTTTTTTTTAATGATAATTTTTTATTAGGTTTTTCCCCCCTCCGTGGGTCCAACCGCAGCCTTGGCCTAAATTTTGGTACTTACCGTCCATTCTGGTAACTACCACCCATTTGTCTGACTTTCCACTCACCCGCTGAGAGACCGCCGAGAATGAGTGTGCAACGCTGACTTTTTTCGCCGGGCGATCATTTCCACACACCTTTTCCCTAAAAATGCTAATTCTCGCCTGTTTTTTTCGCCGAGCGTTAGCGATGCTTCTCGGCGGGCAATCGGGCGTTGAGGGTTTTTATGGAAAGTCTGGCCCCAGGACAGACCCTGGGATCCTTTCAGTCTCTGCCCCATGAGACAGGGCCGAATTTCCTTTCAGATTATGACAGCGTGCTGGCGTAACCTGGGCGAGTAGGGGCACAGAATGGGGTTGGAACCTGAGATGCTTGGACCCCGTGCATTTTTGCACCTATCCTAGGTTCCACTTGGGTGCCTAACGTGCATCCAGCATGCAAAGGGCCTGGGGGGAGGGGGCGATATTCATGTTGAAAGATTGTTTCATTCATGTAGTTTCTTGCAGAGTGAGACATTCCATAACCACAAGCAGCATTCAATGTCGGGGGTACCTTTCTCAATGCACAGTGTGGACTGCAGGCCCACTTACTCTTGGGGCAGGGTGACAGCAGACTTCATCCCACCATCCACCATCGCCACATCCCCCCCGATCTCTGTCAGCCACAACTGCTGTCCCAGCTCTGCCACAAATAGCACTGGCATCTGCCCAAATGTTTAAATGCCCTGACGCCAGGAAATAAGGCTGGGGTGTCAGAGGCACAGACGGAGGGGCAGGTGGAAGTTCTACACTGGAGACAAGTTGCCCCCATTGACATCGGAAGGGAATTGGTCCTATTTACATGGGTAGGGAATTGGTTAGCAGGGAGAGAAATTCGCCTCATGTGCACCTCCTGTTAGTGCCCCCTGCAATTTCTCACCTGGGGGGCGGGGAGATGGGATGCTACCACCTCCCGCGGAATTGTGCGGGAGTTAGCGGAGGTGCAAACCGGCAGCGCCCCAGGCCACTGCACTGGCGATGATGATGTCATTGCCATGTGCAGCGACCCGTTTTTGCGGAAATTCAGTAGCGTCCCCTGAGGTTGCCACTGGCAATGTTCGCGCCAGCCTCGGGGGTCGCGAACCGGCTACACTCTGCTCAGGGGGCAAAAAGTAAAGGGGAGGTGCGTGGCACCATTTCTTTTAAATTCCCTATTGGAACAGAATCCGGCCTAATGAATGTGGGAGCAGATTGTTCTTTGACCAATGTGTCACAGACCCCACGAGGGGAGACTCACTCCCAGACCTGCTTCTTACAAATGATCAGAATACCATCCCTAAAATGGAACCAGTGGACGCTCTGAGGATTAGCGGGTGCATTGCCGGCCGAGCCTTGCACGGACGATTTCATGGAGTCCATTCCACGTAGCACTGGAAAGTTCGCTGCTTACCACCCCAGTCCCGCCCCTGAGAGGAATTGGAGTACCCAACATTGCGTTCCACTTCCTCTCGGGGACGGTAACCTCAATTTCGCGGTTAGGGTGGGACTTCCGCGCAGTAAGTCCTGCCTCGCCCCCCCAAACAGGGTTTTACCAAATGTCAGCCCCAAATAGTAGGGATAATGGGTATGTATTCCAATTGGCAGGATGTGACTAATGCTGTTCCCCTGGGATCTCAGCTTTATACGATATTTATCAATGACTGAGAGAGCTATATATCCAAATTTACTGATGACATTACATTCGGTAACACAGTAAGTAATGTACATGTTATATTCTTATGAGATAAGACGGTTTTGTTGGAATAATGGGTGACTTCAATCGACACAACTTGGGCCTCCCTATTGGAACAGAATCCGAACGAGTGAATGTGGGAGGGGATTGTTCTGTGAAGCAGTGTGTCACAGACCCCACTAGGGGAGACCCACACCCAGACCTGCTTCTTACAAATGACCAGGATCCCATCCATAAAATGGAACCAGTGGACGCTCTGAGGATTAGTGGGCGCATTATGATCACATTTAAGATTATCTAGCAATCAGCAGCAGCTGGTGTCAGGGAAAACATTTAGAGCCTTAAAAAGGCCAACTTCAAAGGAATGAGGGATGAACTGAAAGAAGTTAACTGGGAAATATCATTGAAAATATCTGCATCAGGGAAAATTGGATCAGCCTGAAAAATGTTGCATCTGCAGGATAAATGTGTACTCAAAAAAATTGCATTGAAGTCAAACAGGAAGGCCCAAAATGGAGGAACAAGGCAATTAAAAGAGCGATAGTGACGAAAATCAGATGACACCAAAAATATGGGGAATAGGGAAAGGAACTGTGGGAGGAGGGTGGGGATTTGCTTAAACAGGTTAAAAGGGATATAAAAGGTAACAAATGGGTCATAGAGATATGTGTGTGAGAGGGAGGGGGCAGGGGAAGTAGTTGATTAGGTGCGATTGTGTAAAACGGGTGATAGCGAGTCGGCAGCCAATATTATACCTGTCCCCATTTTTATTTCTATTGAAATCAAAGTCAAAATTACCTCCACAGAGACAGACTTTTTATATCTCTGTGAGACATAAGAACATAAGAACATAAGAAATAGGAGCAGGAGTAGGCCATACGGCCCCTCAAGCCTGCTCCACCATTTAATAAGATCATGGCTGATCCAATCATGGACTCAGGTCCACTTCCCTGCCTGCTCCCCATAACCCCTTATTTCCTTATTGGTTAAGAAACTGTCTATTTCTGTCTTAAATTTATTCAATGTCCCAGCTTCCACAGCCCTACAGATTTACAATCCTCTGAGAGAAGAAATTCCTCCTCATCTCAGTTTTAAATGGGCAGCCCCTTATTCTAAGATTATGCCCCCTAATTCTAGTCTCCTCCATCAGTGGAAACATCCTCAACGCATTCAACTTGTCAAGCCCCCTCATAATCTTATATGTTTAAATAAGATCACCTCTCATTCTTCTGAATTCTAATGAGTAGAGGCCCAACCTACTCAACCTTTCCTCATAAGTCAAGCCCTCATTTCCGGAAACAACCGAGTGCCTCCAAAGCAAGTATATCCTTTCTTTAATATGGAATCCAAAACTGCATGCAGTATTCCAGGTGTGGCCTCACCAATATCCTGCATAACTGTAGCAAGACTTCCCTGCTTTTATACTCCATCCCCTTTGCAATAAAGGCCAAGATTCCATTGGTCTTCCTGATCAATTGCTGTACCTGCTTACTAACTGTTATGTATGTGAACCTGTAAATACCATGTCTAACCACAAGCGGGCTTATCCCCTGGAGTCCCAAAGGAACCCAAAATCCCTTGGGAACACCTGTGTATCAGGAGGCATCACAGGCTGGAGAGGCACTCTGAGATCTGTAATAAAGAACTACGGTCATACCTTACTTTGAGCTTGCTGCATCTAGTCTGACTCTTTATTCAAGACATAACAACTGGCGACGAGATACAAATGATGAACCCCACGCAACAATGCAGAGAACAGTGGGCATCCTGGAGAAATTTTCGGAGGGAGATCATTGGGAAACCTTCGTGGAGCGATTCGACCAATACTTCGTGCCAACGAGCTGGAAGGAGAAGCAAACGCTGCCAAATGAAGGGCGATCCTCCTCACCATTTGTGGGGCACCAACGTATGGCCTCATGAAAAATCTGCTCACTCCAGCGAAATCCACAGACAAGTTGTACGATGAGTTGTGCACACTGGTCCGGGAGCATCTAAACCCGAAGGAAAGCGTTCTGATGGCGAAGTATTGGTTCTACACGTACAAGAGGTCTGAAGGCCAGCAAGTGGCGAGCTACATCGCTGAGCTAAGGCGCCTTGCAGGACATTGCAAATTTGAAGGACACTTAGTGCACATGCTCAGGGACTCCTTTGCACTTGGCACTGGCCATGAAGTAATACTTCGCGAACCTTTGACTGGAGAGACCCCAACCTTGAATAAAGCCATAGCGATAGCCCAGGCGTTTATCGCCACCAGTGACAATACCAAACAAATTTCTCAGCACACTAGTGCTGTTGCAAGTACTGTGAACAAAGTAACATTGTTTTCGAATCAAAATGTACAGGGCAGGACTTACAGGCCATTAACATCTTGTTGGTCTGCGGGGGTGATCATCGTTTCCATTCATGTCGCTTCAAAGAATACGTTTTCAAGGGCTGTGGAACAATGGGACACCTCCAACGCATGTGCAGGTGAGCTGCAAACCCTGCTAATCCTGCAACCCACCATGTTACAGAGGAGGACAGATCCACGGTGGATCACGACAAACCAGAGCCTCAGACCGAGGAGGCAGAGGTATATGGGGTGCACACATTTACCACAAAGTGTTCCCTAGTAATGCTGAAGGTTGAGTTAAATGGACTCCCAGTGTCCATGGAGCTGGACACGGGCACAAGCCAGTCTATAATGAAAAAAAGACTTTCGATAAATTGTGGTGCAGCAAGAACTCAAGGCCAGTCCTGACTCCCATTCATACTAAGCTGAGAATGTACACAAAGGAACTGATTCCCGTAATCGGCAGTGCTACCGTAAAGGTCTCCTACGATGGAGCGGTGCACGAGTTACCACTCTGGGTGGTACCAGGTGATGGCCCCACGATGTTCGGCAGGAGCTGGCTGGAAAAGATACGCTGGAACTGGGATGATGTCCGAGCGCTCTCGTCCGTCGATGACACCTCATGTGCCCAGGTCCTAAACAAGGTTACCTCACTGTTCGAACCAGGCATCAGGAAGTTCCAAGGAGCAAAAGTGCAGATCCATTTAATTCTGGGGGCGCGACCCATCCATCACAAGGCGAGTGCGGTACCATCCATGATGAGAGAGAGGGTGAAGATCGAGCTGGACGGGCAGCAATGAGAGGGCATAATTTCGCTGATCGAATTCAATCAGTGGGCCAGTCCAATTGTTCCAGTCCTCAAGGGAGATGGCACCATTAGAATCTGTGGTGATTACAATCATTTCTCCCTGCAGGATCAATATCCACTACCAAAGACAGACGACCTATTTGCGATGCTGGCATGAGGGAAAACATTCAGGAAGCTGGACTTGACCTCAGCCTACATGACGCAGGAGCTAGAGGAATCATCGAAGGGCCTCACCTGCATCAACACACACAAATATCTCTTCATTCACAACAGTGTAATGTCTGTAAGCTTGTAATGTTTGCAGCTCCACACTGTGGATTTGGACGTATTGTGTACTGCAACTGCAGAGTTAATAATAAACAGAACCAGGCAGATTCTGGAGGCTTCTGAGAGAGCTGCCTGCCATGTAGGAAATTGTGTGTGCTGTGTTCTGTGAATATATCACATTTGGTGACAAGATGGGATTTTTCGGATGATTTAAATCTTAAATTTTGTTGGGGAAGGATTCAGCCAGCTGACAGAGAGACTTTGGAAGTTTCTGTCTTTGGAAAAAAGCTACAAAAAACCGAGGTAAAAAACAGCACACAATGTAAACAGCTAGAGATTAAAATGGCAGGTGTAATCGGACATTTGGGGGAATATAGACACAACCGGGATTGTTTTAAAGCATATGTGGATTGGCTAGAAATGTATTTCACTGCAAATAACATAATCGAAGTTCCAGACAATGCAGTCCAGAACCGGGCTGTGTTGGAACGTAAGAAAGCGATCTTCTTATTGGAGGCGGGTCCGGCATTGTACGAAACCCTTGTAAATCTGCTTGTGCCTGACGAGCCAAAGGACACAACGCTTAAAGAGATTTTAATGAAGCTGGGGCAGCACTATAACCCCAAACCGTTAGAAATTGTTGAAAGCTATCGTTTTGGGATTCGGAATCAAAAGGCTGATGGAAGTATCAGTGTTTACATCGTAGCATTAAAAAAGCTATCGATGCACTGTAATTTTGGAAACTTTCAAAACCGAGCATTACAGGATCATTTTGTTTGTGGAGTGAAAATTGATGCGATCAGAAGGAAGTTATTGACGACGGATGACTTGACTTTTGAGATTGCTTGTCAGACAGTGAGGTCGATGGGCATGGCCAAACAATATTCCCGAGAATTAAATAATAATTATGGTCGTCAGTCAACCGAGGTAAATTACCTGCAGAATCAAGTAAAAGACGGTGGGGCCCAAAGTCTCAGAAACTGGAAATTCTAACAGAGCGTCGAAGTCATGCTACAGGTGCCTGGGACAACACATTGCTCAAATTTGTCCATACGTGAAGGCGGAGTGTTTCTTCTGCAGAAAGACTGGGCATCTTGCGAAGGCATGCCGACTGAAGAGTAAACCAGCTTTCAAAGCAATGAGTCCAGCGTTCAAAGCTATGAGTAGAAATCCCAAGAGACTACATAACATGGAAGAACAACAACAGGACGAGGAGATGTTAGAGTTACACGTCATCAGGAGCACGAAGTTAACGGACAGCGATTCGCAAAGCATCAAAATCCACATAGATGTTGCGGGATTCAAGATACCAATGGAAATTGACACAGGTGCATCCATGAGTGTAGTACCGGAGTCGCTGTACCTCGACAAATTGCATGATTTCCAACAGGAGAAATCCAAGATAGAGCTGCGAGGCTACTCTGGAGAGAAAATTCCTGTAGTAGGTCGTATCACCGTACTGGTGAAATATAAAGATCAATTTCAGAAGTTGCCTCCAATAGTAGTGAAGGGAGACAAGTCTGCCTTACGAGGAATAAATTGGTTGAGCTCACTGAAGCTGGATTGGAGTAAGATTTTCTGTGTGGAAGCGAGATTTTCATCAACGGATGAGGTTATCAAGAAGTATCCGAAGGTGTTCTGCGAAATGGGCAGTCCGATCCAAGGCTTCAAGGCGAGTGTCAGGGTACAGAAGGATGCTAGATTGGTTTACTACAAGCCACGTTCCATACCATATGCACTCAAGGAGAAAGTTGAGCAAGAACTCAAAAGACTAGAGACTGAGAACATTATTTGTAAGATAGATCGATGTAATTGGGCTACACCCATTGTTGTTGTACCTAAGTCCGATGGTAAGGGAAGATTGTGTGGTGATTATAAAGTAACCGTAAACCAGCTTGTAGAGGGTAAAGTTCCCAATACATTGCCGAATATAGAAGATTTGTTCACAACACTGACAGGTGGTCAGATCTTCTCAAAACTGGATCTTACAAATGCCTGCTTACAGCTTGAACTAGATGAGGAGTCCAAGTCATGTTTGACGATAAATACTCATCTAGGTCTATATCAATTTAATAAACTACCCCCGTTTGGAGTGTCTTCCGCCCCTGCCATATTCCAAGGGGTGATGAACCAGATTTTGCAAGGTATTGAAGGGGTAGTATGTTATTTGGATGACATACTAATTTTAGCACCAAATAGGCAAATTCATAATAACATATTGAATGAAATCCTCAAACAGCTAGAGAAGCACAGAGTACGAGTGTCTGCTTGTAAGTGTGAGTTATTTAAAAACACAGTGGAGCACTTAGGGTACAGAGTAGACAAAGATGGTTTACATCCAACCATGGAAAAAATGGATGCAATTAGAAATGCACCCAGTCCCAGGAATGTCACTGAACTTCGTTCATTCTTGGGTCTTTTGAACTATTTTGGGAAGTTCCTACCAAATTTGGCGACAGTATTATGTCCACTGAATGAACTTTTGAAAAAACAAGTCCATTGGAAGTGGTCAGAAGAATGCGATACAGCATTCAAGGAGTGTAAAAGCAAATTGGTAGAGAGCATCATGTTAGTTCACTATGACATATCTAAAGAGATTAAGCTAGCATATGATGCCTCTCCATACGGAGTTGGGGCAGTGATCTCTCATGTATCACGTAGTGGGGTGGAGAGACCAATTGCTTTTGCTTCACGCACTCTCAGTGCCAGTGAGAGTAATTATGCGCAAATTGAAAGGGAAGATTTGGCATTAATTTTTGGGGTCAAGAAATTTCACAAATACTTGTATGGTCGTAAGTTTATCATCATTACGGATCATAAGCCCCTAACAGCAATCCTCCATCCAAAGTCCCCAGTTCCAACATTAGCTGCAGCCCAAATGCGGAGATGGGCTTTGATTTTGTCAGCATATACATATGATATTGAATACAGATGATCAGCTGATCACAGTAATGCTGATGCAATGTCTAGATTGCCTTCCCCATCACAAGTTACACCCGATAGGGAAGAAGTGTTTTATTTTTCATACATTGATGAACTGCCAGTCACAGCTGAAGAGATTCGTAGAGCAAACAAATATGACCCAGTGATGTCAAAGGTGCATGGGTATATTGCAAATGGATAGCCAAACCAGGTAACAGACAAAGATACACATCCATTCTTCATTCGTACAAATTAATTATCAGTCAATAAAGATTGTATCATGTGGGGTGCAAGAGTAGTTATACCAAATAAATTCAAGTCCAAATTATTCGGAGACTTCCATGACCAGCACCTGGAAATGTGCTTGACCAAGAGTTTTGCACGCAGTTATTTATGGTGGCCAGGTTTTGATAAAGATATAGAGTACATCGTGAGTCAGTGTACGACATGTCAATCGGTAAGCAAGCAACCACCACCAGTACCATTACAGCCATGGAAATGGTCTCCCAGGGTGTAGCAAAGGCTACATATTGATTTTGCTGAGTTAGAAGGACAATTGTTCATTGTGATTGAGAGCCATTCGAAGTGGGTTGAGGTGTTTCCAATGTGGAAAATAACAACAAGTAAAACATTGGACATTTTACGAAAATTATTTTCTTCATTTGGCCTCCCTGAAGAAATTGTTTCGGATAATGGACCACAATTTCGTTCAGAAGAATTTGCACAATTCACGAGCAAAAATGGTGTGAAACAAACCAAGGTTCCACCATACCATCCTGCTTCGAATGGTGCAGCAGAGCGCACTGTTCAAATTGTAAAACATGCCCTCATAAAACAAATGTTCGATCCAAATCCAAGGAAACGACAGGTGTCATTGGATCACAAATTGGCTAATTTTTTGATTACATATCGAAATACTCCTCATACAACTACTGGTAGAACACCAGCAGAGTTGTTTCTCAAATGACAGCCACGAACCAGATTCTCGTTGTTAAAGCCAAATTTGGCACTGTCCGTCGAAGAGACACAATTAAGACAGAAAGAAAATCATGATAGAGGTAGAGTAAAAGAGAGAAGTGTGAAATTAAACCAGAAGGTGAGAGTGAAGAACCATCACCATAAAAGATTAAATGGTTACCAGGAAGAGTGGTGAAGATATGTGGTCCTCGCACATATTTGGTAAAGTTGTTTGATAATGGACAGGTTAGGTTTGTTCATATTGATCATATTTTACCTACAGACATGGAAGGAGTTGAAGGTGGGAATGATTCAATTATTTCTGACTCATCAGATAGTTTTGATATACCAGTAGCAAATCCTAAATCCAATGTACTGGAAACAAATCCAGGAGAGAATCAGAATGAAAGTCTGAGTCCGAGTCAGGAAAACAAAGAGCCTGACATTAGAGTGAGTTCAAATGAAAATCAAGGAAATTCCGTGGAGGAAAACGTTCCTCAGGATGAGCCTCAAATGAGTGTGAAATCAACACCATGTTTGGAAGGTTCTGTTTGAAAGCAAAGGTATCCTCTTCGAAACAGAAAACAAGTGGTAAAGTTAAATTTGTAAATATGGAAAAAAATATAAGTTTATATCCTGTGTTATGTCTAAACATGAAAGTTATCTATGATGTTTATTGTAATAACTTCTTCATTAAGGAGGGAGAAGTGTAATGTCTGTAAGCTTGTAATGTTTGTAGCTCCACACTGTAGATGTGGACGTATTGTGTACTGCAACTGCAGAGTTAATAAACAGAACCAGGCAGATTCCGGAGGCTTCCGAGAGAGCTGCCTGCCATGTAGGAAGTTGTGTGTGCTGTGCTCTGTGAATATATCACAAACAGATGCCCATTTGAGATTCGATCGGCCGTGGCGATATTCCAGAGGAACAAGGAAAGCTTGCTGAAGTCAGTCCCGCGCACCATGGTCTTCCAGGATGACATCTTGGTTACAGGTCGGAACACCGTCAAGCACCTGCAGAACCTGGAGGAGGTTCTTAGTTGGCTTAATCATGTGGGGCTCAGGCTAAAACGCTCGAAGTGCATTTTCCTGGCACCTGAAGTGGAGTTCCTGGGGAAAAGTATCGCGGCGGATGGCATCAGGCCCACCAATTCGAAGACGGAGGCAATCAAGAACGCACCGAGACCCACAGAATGTGATGGAGCTGCGGTCGTTTCGAGGACTCCTGAACTACTTTGGTAACTTCTTACCGGGCCTTAGCACATTGTTAGAACCCCTGCACTCTTTTCTGTGTAAAGGAGATAAATGGGTATGGGGTAAAAGCCAAGAAAATGCCTTTGAAAAAGCTCGGAAGCTGTTATGTTCAAACAAATTGCTTGTGTTGTATGATCCATGTAAGCTTTTGGTACTAGCATGTGATGCATCGTCGTACGGGGTCGGATGTGTATTGCAACAAGCCAATGAATTTGGGAAATTGCAACCAGTTGCTTATGCATCCAGAAGTCTGCCTAAGGTCAAGAGGGCCCACAGTATGATCAAAAAAGAAGCCTTAGCATGTGTTTACTGAATAAAGAAAATGCATCAATATCTGTTCGGGCTCAAATTTGAATTGGAAACTGACCATAAGCCGCATATATTCCTCTTTTCTGAAAGCAAGGGGCTAAATACGAATGCATCGGCCTGCATCCAGAGATGGGCACTCATGTTGTTCACATACAACTCTACCATCCGACACAGGCCAGGCACAGGAAACTGCCGATGCTCTCAGTAGGCTGCCATTGCCCACCACAGCGGTGACGATGGCACAGCCCGCAGATTTAGTTATGGTAATGGAAGCATTCGAGAGTGAGCAATCACCTGTTACCGCCTGACAGATTAGAACCTGGATGAGCCAGGACCCCTTAATGTCCTTAGTAAAAAACTGTGTGCTCTGCGGGAGTTGGTCCCGTTAGAGATGCAGGAAGAAATAAAGCCGTACCAGCGGCGCAAAGATGAAATGTCTGTACAGGCAGACCGCCTCCTATGAGGAAATCGGGTAGTTGTGCCAAAAAAGAGCAGGGACACTTTCATCAGTGATCTCCATAGCACCCACCCAGGCATTGTAATGATGAAAGCGATAGCCAGATCCCACGTGTGGTGGCCCGGTATCGATGCAGAGTTAGAGTCCTACGTGCACAAATATAATACATGTTCACAATTAAGCAATGCATGGTCCAGAGTCCATGTCGACTATGCAGGCCCATTCTTGGGAAAAATGTTCTTTGTGGTTGTAGAATGTGTGATATTGTCGGCAAACACATCCGCTGCCACCACTGAAAGCCTACGGGCCATGTTTGCCACGCACAGCCTGCCTGATGTCCTTGTAAGTGACAATGGACCGTGCTTTACCAATGCTGAGTTCAAGGAGTTCATGACCCGCAATGGGATCAAATATGTCACATCTGCCCCATTTAAACCAGCTTCCAATGGTCAGGTAGAACGAGCAGTTCAAACAATCAAGCAGAGCTTGAAAAGGGTAACTGAAGGTTCACTGCAGACTCACTTATCCCGAGTCCTGCTTAGTTACCGCACAAGACCCCATTCGCTCACTGGGGTCCGTCCCGCCTAAACTGCTCATGAAAAGGGCACTTAAGACAAGGCTCTTACTAGTCCATCCTGATCTACACGAACTGGTAGAGAGCAGGCGGCCTCAACAGAATACATATCATGATCGCGCAAATGTGTCATGCGAAATTGAGATAAATGATCCTTTTTCTTGCTGAACTATGGACAAGGTCCCAAGTGGCTTCCTGGAACTGTTTTGGCCAAAGAGGGGAATAGGGCGTTTGTGATCAAACTCTCAAATGGACTCACCTGCAAGAAACGCTTGGACCAAATCAAACTCAGATTTACGGACTATCCAGAGCAACCCCCAATAGACCCTACCTTTTTTGACCTTCCAACACACACACAAGTGGCAACCGACCCAGGGGTTGACCACAAAGCAGAACACATCATCCCCAGCAGCCCAGCAAGGCCAGCAGCGCAGCAGCCCAGCAAGGGCCCAACAAATGAATCACCAAAACCAGCATTTGCACTGAGGCGATCAACCAGGGAAAGGAAGGTCCCAGATCGACTCACATTGTAAATAGTTACACCATTGACTTTGCGGGGGGAGTGTTGTTATGTATGTGAACCTGTAATTACCATGTCTAACCACCAGAGGTCTCATCCCCTGGAGTCCCAAGGGAGCCCACAATCCTTTGGGAGCACCTGTACATAAGGAGGCCTCACAGGCTGGAGAGGTACTCTGAGATTTGTAATAAAGAACTTTGAGCTTGCAGCATCTAGTCTGACTCTTTATTCAAGACATAACACAAACCTTTTCTGTTTCATGCACAATTACCTGCAGGTCCCGCTGTACTGCAGCACTTTGCAATTTTTCTCCATTTAAATAATAACTTGCTCTTTGATTTTTTCTACCAAAGTGCATAAACTCACACTTTCCAACATTATACTCCATCTGCCAAATTTTTGCCCACTCACTTAGCCTATCTGTGTCCTTTTGCAGATTTTTTGTGTCCTACTCACACATTGCTTTTCCTCCCATCTTTGTATCATTAGTAAACTTGGCTACGTTACACTCAGTCCCTTCATCCGAGTCGTTAATATAGATTGTAAATTGTTGGGGTCCCAGCACTGATCCCTGCGGCACCTCACTAGTTACTGATTGCCAACCCGAGAATGAACCATTTATCCTGACTCTCTGTTTTCTGTTAGTTAGCCAATCCTCTATCCATACCAATAAATTACCCCCAATCCCGTGAACCTTTACCTTGTGCAGTAACCTTTTATGTGGCACCTTATCAAATGCCTTCTGGAAGTCCAAAAACACCACATTCACTGTCTTCTCTTTATCCACCCTGTTCGTTACATCCTCTAGCAAATTTGTCAAACATGACTTCCCCTTCATAAATCCATGCTGACTCTGCGTGAATTATGCTTTTCCAAATTTCCTGCTACTGCTTCTTTAATAATGGACTCCAACATTTCCCCAACCACAGATGTTAGGCTAACTGGTCTATAGTTTTCTGCTTTTTGTCTGCCTTACATTTTTAAATAGGTGCATTACATTTGCAGTTTCCCAATCTGCTGGGACCTCCCCAGAATGCAGGGAATTTTGGCAAATTACAACCAATGCTTCCACTATCCCTGCCGTTACTTCTCTTAAGACCCTAGGATGCAAGCCATCAGGTACAGGGGATTTATCCGCCTTTAGTCACATTATCTTATGAAGTACCACCTCCTTAGTGATTGTCATTGTGTTAAGTTCCTTCCCGCCATAGCCCCTTGACTATCCATGTTGGGATATTGTTAGTGTCCTCTACCATAAAGACTGATACAAAATATTTGTTCAGAGTTTCTGCCATCTCCAAATCTCCCATTACTAATTCCCCGTTCTCATCCTCTAAGGGACCAACATTTACTATAGCCACTCTTTTCCTTTTTATTCCAGTAGAAACTCTTGCTATCTGTTTTTGCATTTTGTGCTAGTTTACTTTCATAGTCTATCTTCCCTTTTTAATAATTTTTTTCGTCATTCTTTGCTGGCTTTTAAAAGCTTCCAAATCTTCTGTCATTCGGGGGCCAGACTTTCCACTTTTGTGCAGATCGGCCAAAAATGGGCGTTACTTCCAGCGTGGGCGGTAAAAATGGGTTTTGAGATCGCCGGATTATTGGCCATTTTCGAAACCCTAATTTTCCATTTTTGAAAATGCCCGTTATCGCAAGCAATCTGAAATGGGCGTTAGGGTTACATTTTTTTGACCTTCTGCCGTAAAGTGTCGTCGACCATAGCAACGGCATGGCAAAGCTCATTTCCCGCAATTCAGGAGATCAGGGGTGATCATTACATGCGCATAAGAGGAGACAGAGAAAGGGAGAGTAGAGAGGGACTGAATGCGTGTGTGGGTGTGGTGTGTGCTTCTTTGGCTGTTGTGGGAGGCAGGATGGAGATTCACCAGCAGCAAAGAGCCTACTAAGCACAAAGAAGGTAGTTGGCACCAAGATTTTGTGGAAAAAATAATATTTAACATGGAAGGGATGGAGGAGGTGACACAGCACATTGTGGAGAGTGACGCTGACGAAAGCAGTGAGCTGGGAGAGGAACAATTAGGAGGACGCAAAAGAGCGAGTAGGTTCTCGGATGAGGCAGGAGGTCGAGTCACGCTGGGGTCAATTGACCCAGGGAGGGAGTGGGAAGCCCACCCCAAAGGCCTACCAGAAGATATGGGCCAAGATAGCCAAGGTCGACTCGTCGGCTACCAATGAGGTGCGTGAGGGCAACCAATGCCGCAAGCGCTGGAACGAACTTGTCAGAACCGCCAGAATAAGTATTACATTTATTTACGTGTACTTAAGTATTTATATAATTGGAATTGTAAGTGTAATGAGTGATTAAATCAGAAGCTATGTCTTGCACTTATACTGGGAAGGTTGTACTCAAAGCCTGTGGTCACGGTGCACGTCTTTAGGTAAAGAATGATAATTTTCATGATAATCATGATTACATCTGTCGGTTATGTGTTGTATCAGTCTCTGTGACAGTAGCTAGCGATTATATCACGCAATGATCTCATGATATGTCATGCTTTTGTTACCTTTTACAGAAGAAGCTTTCGAGGAATAGGGCCGAGCAGAGGCGAACGGGTGGGGGGCCATCAGTCATCATCTGCCTCACCGACATTGAGAAGCTGGTGCTGGCACTAATGGGGACTTACTCCCGGTCGGCCACGCAAGCAGCAGCAGAGCCTGCTGTGATGCCACGTGAGTAAAGTATACACCATTGCGTGATGTAAAGTCAATAGATGCCACACCCACTCATATCCAAACAATATTATATGGTGGATAAATCATAAAATTCTTCTCTAAATAATGATGTCCTCATGAGAATAATTGCAGTGCAGAATTTGGTGATGACCATGAAATGTGATGTCTGTGATGATCTTGATAGCGGTGATGCTTTTGTCATGCATATGCTGTGTGTAGCACTGGACTCACGTTGTGACCCTAACACCCGCTTCTCCTCTAATAATATCAGTTATGTTTTGAAGCTCAGCCAGCAGCACGGCCCCAGGCAAGAACACTGAGCCCAGAAGTTGGGGGGCGCATGGCAGACTCGCCGGACAATCCTCCATCTGGTGCTGAGGAGCACCGATTCTCGCCCGTGCATCTACTGGGTCCCTTCTCAACGGATGACAGTGCTGACTTCGAGGAGTCTGCGTCCCCAGCCTCCATAATCCATTCGACACCGATCATATCTAGTGATCCTGCAGCCATTCCCACATCCACTGTGGAAGTACCGGACTCAAGCACCTTGCCACAAGGCACCCCAGGTGTCTCCAGGACGGTGTCGACCAAGTGGAGGTTGGTTCGACATGGCAGATCTGCTGCACGAGCGGCAGATCTAAGCAGGGACATGGTACACTTGTCCAGGAGGAGTGTTGACATAGGTCAGCAGATCCTACAGACAATGGGGGGCATATCCTTCCAGCTGGCCAGCATGTCCACCACCATGACGGAGTACGTGCCGCAGATGGGTGGAGGCCCTGGAGCTGATAGCCAGAAACACTGGTGGCAGAGGGTTCCCAGTAGTCCTGGAGCGCGGCACTGCACCCCAAGATGCCGCACCCCCATTGCCAATGACACATGAGAGACAGGAGGAAGATCTTGCTTCTGGCCTGAAGGACGTTCCCACCTTGGGACCGTCCTCTCCCGTATCCTTCCAAGCAGCGGATCTGCCGTCATCCCCCTCAATGAAGCAGCGCCTGAGGAGCTCCTTGGCCAGGCGGCTTGGAATCAGGAGGGGAAGGGGTAGAGGTGGGGAGGAGAAGCGGGGCGGGGGGAAAGGAAAGTGAGGTGCATGGCCGCAGTTGTTGTCTTGGGCGTGTTTTTATGTTGTTGGTGCTATTTTGGTGGGAGGGTCGGGGCAAGGGGCAAGGGGGCTACCTTGCTGGTTTGCATTTGTGTTCTGTGTTGCTGGAAATGGTGACCAATCAAATGATGTAAATGTGATAAATTTGTTGTGGGGTGGGTTTGGGGTGGGGTGGGGTATTTTTTACAGTTATAATTATGATTTCAGACAAATGGTCAGATTAAATGTTTTTTATTTAACATAACCTTGTTGCGCATTGTCTCAGATAGCTGCACTGTTACACACTGGTGATTCCTTAACATGAACAGGTATAAATACACTTAACGAATCAACTTAAACTTTAACTGTCACCAAGGTGATGCACACAATTGATGTATGACCTGCACACCCAGCATTGTTGAGATTTGTAAATAACAACAACGTTCTTTCAACAAAAGGATGAATTTATTAGCTCCTGACGTAAGAGTCTTGGAGTTATATAGCCACCACGGGCCCTTTCCTGGGGCCTAGAGTGGGGTGGGGGCATGGTTTCAGTGTCAGCCTGATTGTCTGGCCCGAGGTCAGCGTCCACCTCCTCGTCCGCCTCTTCCTCAATCTCCTGAGGTGGACCATCAGTCCATTCTGGCAATTCTTGTCCCCTCCTGATAGCCAAGTTGTGCAGCACTGAGCACACCACCACGAATTGAGCTACCTGCTCAGGATGGTATTGGAGCTCTCCTCCTGAGTGGTCCAGGCATCTAAAGCGCTGCTTAAGCACTCCAATGGTTTTCTCGACGATATTGCGAGTGGCTCTGTGGCTCTCGTTGTATCGGCTTCGATGTGGGTGTCACGCGGAGGGGTCATCAGCCAGGTGGCGAGGCCATACCCTTTGTCACCAAGTATCCAGCATTAACCTTGTGACTGACTTGCAAACATGTCAGATAAAGCGCTCTCATGCAGGATATGAGCATCATGGATGCTGCCCGGAAATTTGGCATTCACTGCCATAATTATTTGCTGGTGGTCGCCAACGAGTTGCACATTCAGGGAATGGAATCCCTTGCCGTTCCTAAGAACCTCTGCATCCTGAAAAGGTGCCCGCATCGCGATGTGCGTACAGTCCCTGCACCTTGGGGAAGTTAGCAATTCAGAAGAATCCTAAAGCCCTTTCAGTCTGAGCCTCCCTGGTCATGGGAAGCTGGTAAAGTCTATCCTGCATGCGTAAAGGGCTTCAGTGACCTGTGTAATGCAGCAATGTGTGGCATGCTGAGATATAGTGCAAATGTCGCCAGCTGAGGCCTGAAAGAACCCGACACGTAGAACGAAAGTGCCGTGGTGACTTTTGACCTCGAAAGACAGTGCGGTCCTAATGGTGCTGGCAAGCTGCAGATCTCTCCTGATGAGCTGGCATATCTCACTGGTAACCTCCTTGTGGAAGGGCAGTCTCCTAAGGCAGATATTATCGGTCACGTTGAGGTAAGACTGCTTCTTCCCTGTAAGTGCGGGAGGTGTAAGGTCTGGTTCTCCTCATCAGTCAGGCATGTCTTAGATTGGGCATGTAATGCTGTCGAATATACCTTCTACCATCTCTAGTCTGCAGCATGTGCATACTCATCAAGACAGGCTGCGAACTGACAAGCCCCATTCCAATAACTATCAGAATTTCACCAATTGTTCACAAACAATTAATGTCCCCACTAAGACAGCTAAAGTAAATTCCCATCATCCACAGTATGATAAGATGTTTGTTCAGATGTTCACATCACCTTAAAACTTCTCCAGAATACATCCAAACTCACCTGAAGTTGAAGTAGAGCAGCCTTTTAAATGAAGCGACCTGCGATTTGGAAAATGGCATCCATACCGCTGTGATTAGTTCAGGTGAGAGCAACTTTTTCACCGCGGTTTTTTCGGCGAGCGATATTGTCGGCGAGATGTGTGCGAGGTGCCGAAAGTAACGCTGGAGGATTTTCTGGGCCTTCGTTTCGGCAAATGATCTTCACGACAAAAAACAGTGGCCAGGCAGCATTATAGAAACATAGAAACATAGAAAATAGGTGCAGGAGTAGGCCATTCGGCCCTTCAAGCCTGCACCACCATTCAATGAGTTCATGGCTGAACATGCAACTTCAGTACCCCATTCCTGCTTTCTCGCCATACCCCTTGATCCCCCTAGTAGTAAGGACTACATCTAACTCCTTTTTGAATATATTTGGTGAATTGGCCTCAACAACTTTCTGTGGTAGAGAATTCCACAGGTTCACCATTCTCTGAGTGAAGAAGTTTCTCCTCATCTCAGTCTTAAATGGCTTACCCCTTATCCTTAGACTGTGACCCCTGGTTCTGGACTTCCCCAACATTGGGAACATTCTTTCTGCATCTACCTAGTCTAAACCCGTCAGAATTTTAAACGTTTCTATGAGATCCCCTCTCATTCGTCTGAACTCCAGTGAATACAAGCCCAGTTGATCCAGCCTTTCTTGATACGTCAGTCCTGCCATCCCGGGAATCAGTCTGGTGAACCTTCGCTGCACTCCCTCAATAGCAAGAACGTCCTTCTTCAGGTTAGGAGACCAAACCTGTACACAATACTCCAGGTGTGGCCTCACCAAGGCCCTGTACAACTGTAGCAACACCTCCCTGCCCCTGTACAAAAATCCCCTCACTATGAAGGACAACATGCCATTTGCTTTCTTAACCGCCTGCTGTACCTGCATGCCAACCTTCAGTGACTGATGTACCATGACACCCAGGTATCGTTGCACCTTCCCTTTTCCTAATCTGTCACCATTCAGATAATAGTCTGTCTCTCTGTTTTTACCACCAAAGTGGATAACCTCACATTTATCCACATTATACTTCATCTGCCATGCATTTGCCCACTCACCTAACCTATCCAAGTCACTCTGCAGCCTCATAGCATCTTCCTCGCAGCTCACACTGTCACCCAACTTAGTGTCATCCGCAAATTTGGGGATACTACATTTAATCCCCTCGTCTAAATCATTAATGTACAATGTAAACAGCTGGTGCCCCAGCACAGAACCTTGCGGTACCCCACTAGTCACTGCCTGCCATTCTGAAAAGTATCCATTTACTCCAACTCTTTGCTTCCTGTCTGCCAACCAGTTCTCAATCCATATCAGCACACTACCCCTAATCCCATGTACTTTAACTTTGCACATTAATCTCTTGTGTGGGACCTTGTCGAAAGCCTTCTGAAAGTCCAAATACACCACATCAACTAGTTCTCCCTTGTCCACTCTACTGGAAACATCCTCAAAAAATTCCAGAAGATTTGTCAAGCATGATTTCCCTTTCACAAATTCATGCTGACTTGGACCTATCATGTCACCTCTTTCCAAATGCGCTGCTATGACATCCTTAATAATTGATTCCATCATTTTACCCACTAATGATGTCAGGCTGATCGGTCTGTAATTCCCTGTTTTCTCTTTCCCTCCTTTTTTAAAAAGTGGAGTTGCATTGGCTACCCTCCACTCCATAGGAACTGATCCAGAGTTGATGGAATGTTAGAAAATGACTGTCAATGCATCCGCTATTTCCAAGGCCACCTCCTTAAGTACTCTGGGATGCAGATCATCAGGCCCTGGGGATTTATCGGCCTTCAATCCCATCAATTTCCCCAACACAATTTCCTGACTAATAAGGATTTCCCTCAGTTCCTCCTTCTTACTAGACCCTCTGACCCCTTTTATATCCGGAAGGTTGTTTGTATCCTCCTTCGTGAACACCGAACCAAAGTACTTGTTCAATTGGTCTGCCATTTCTTTGTTCCCAGTTATGACTTCCCTTGATTCTGACTGCAGGGGACCTACGATTGTCTTTACTAACCTTTTTCTCGGCGTTAATTACGTGCCGAAAGTAACACTGGGAAATATTATGGCCGTTGGTTTCGCCCATTCTGATCTTTCCGCCCACAAAAAGTGGGCTGGCGGGTTAATTTTGTATCGGCGTTAAGTACATGCTGACAGTAACGCTCAGCGATAAGTGACTGAAAAATGTGCGTTATTTTCCATTTTGTGCCTAAATGGACGATATATGGGCGTTATACCTCATGTCAGCATTAAAATGCACATTAAATGGGCGTTTTGCATGCAAAAATAATGGAAAATCTAGCCGCATGAGATTAACAGGATAGTGAAAGGCAGCGGAAGGTTGTGTCTCTGTTGTGCTTCCCAGTGATGCCACGGTCACAAAGGTGGTCCTCAACCTGGCATAGGCAAGATCCTACAGGCCTCACCATCCCAACATCTGCCCACTCTGATGTTGACTGAGTCTCTGATGTTAAGGAATGTGAGATGGTTATTGGCGCCCAGGACATGTCAAGTGCAAGGCAGAATAGAGATCTGGAGACCCCAAGTCTATCATGGAATTATATGGGAGCTCTTCCTTTGATGTAAACCAAGCTCACCTAAGATCAGCACATATATATCCCACATATAATGCAGACAAGGAGTCTCACCTCACTGATCTTCATACCTTCCCACAGCAATTGTCCCCACCCCTGTTAGCTGTTGGAAAAGACAATCCATCCATGTGGTTGAAATGATATCTGTAAAGGAAAAGTCCCTTGTTCTTCAAAGAATCTATAATTTGGTCAATTTTGGTTTAAAGATTTCAATCCAAAGACACCTGTAAACCATTAAGATTCCACAATTTTAGAATATTCATACCTGGTGCAACAAAAGCTCTATTTCGGTCATCGGTTCGATAGACCAAATGGCCTTTTTACGACCCAAACATTTCTTGTGCTCTTTGGTCTTGCCAGAAGTGAAGATGAGAGGACTCAGTGTAGAAGGGCTTTGCACTCTCAATTCCTATTCATTTACCTAATATTCAGTGAAGGCTGACTAAGTTGTAAATATGTGGGGAATTGTATATGTGTGTGATAGTTCATTGAAGGGTACTGTTATGTATGCACCTATGAGTATGCTCACTGGTTTCTAGAGAGCTGGGAGTGACTTGGCCAGTCATGTGATGTTCACAAGACTCAATAAAACCCCAGCCAGTTGGGTTTGGAGGATCCACGGTGAGGCAGGTGGCTGTGAGCCTGGTGGATGAACCGGTAATGTGTAGTTAAATTGTGATTGTTAAACCTTGTGCAAATAAACCACCTAGTTCCTAATAGCATTGTGTTGCTATGAATTCTTAAGCAAGGAACCCATGAAGCAAATACATTACAGGTACCATATGTGTATACGTTTTTTTTTTCATTTTGCTTCTGTGAGGGCATATTCCTGATACCTTGTTACCAGCCCTTTATTACTACGGACGGACACAGCCGAGGTCAGAGATACAAGTGGAGGGAACATTTATTAGTGCAATGATAGTTGTGTAACAGTTCAATGGAAGGTTTGAACCAGAGGGGTTGCAAGCATCAGCAGTGACCTTCCCTCACCTGTATTGCTTTTCGGAATGAAATCCGTTAACATTCTTACATTACAACAGTGACTATACTTGAAAAATACTTCATTGGCTGGAAAGCGCCATGAGATGTCCTCAGGTCGTGGAAGGCGCCACATGAATGCAAGTCTTTCTTTTTTCTTTATGTCCCCAGTTTCACTGGAGTACTGCATCCAGTTTTGGTTTGCATATTTACGAAAGGATATACTTGCTTTGGAGGCAGTTCAGAGAAGGTTCACTAGATTGATTCTAGAGATGAGGGGGTTGACTTATGAGGAAAGGTTGAGTAGGTTGGGCTTCTACTCATTGGAATTCAGAAGAATGAGAGGTGATCTTATCGAAATGTATAAGATTATGAAGGGGCTTACCAAGGTGGATGTAGAGAGGATGTTTCCACTGATAGGGGAGACAGAACTAGGGGCCATAAACTTAGAATCAGGGGCCGCCCATTTAAAACTGAGATGAGGAGGAATTTCTCCTCTCAGAGGGTTGTAAATCTGTGGAATTCGCTGCATCAGAGAGCTGTGAAAGCCGGGACATTGAATAAATTTAAGACATAGCTTCTTACCTGATGAGGGATTAAGGGGTTATGGGGTGTGGGCAGGGAAGTGGACCCGAGTCCATGATCGGATCAGCCATAATCGTATTAAATGGCAGAGCAGGCTAAAGGGGCCGTATGGCCTACTCCTGCTCCTATTTCTTATGTTCTTATGTTCTCCTGGGCTGTACAGCGACCCAACCCATGGTGAAGCCTTGTTAAACCTGCAGTCAGAATCTGGGGAGAGGGTTAAATTATGTAGATATTACAATGTGGAAATAGGCCCTTTAGTGCAACCAGTCTGTGTTGGTGATTAACCTCCAGCGAGGAATCGTTTTAATCCCACTCTGGTCCCATATCCCTTTAACCCACTTTCCTTCCACCACCTATCTAACCCATTTTGAAATGTCGACATAGTCCATGCATCAATCACTAAGTCTGTCTCCTCTGTGCTCTAGATGTGCTGGAGTTACAAATGTGCTCTTTATAAATGTTTTTCCAGAGGAAATCTTTCCCATGCGATTTTACACCGTCCCCTTCATCTGATTCCAATCCCCTCTTCCCGAATTTAACTTCAACCTTCTTTGCAAATATTAATGTTGCGCCTCTTTAGAGCAACCAAATAGTCACAGAAGTTGGTGTAATTCATTACTTTATGCGAGTTGAACGATAAATTCAGATAGCTATGCATCTTAAGTCCTGAAGCCTACATATATATTTTTTTTCCACAGATCAGCAAAAAAAAACTGTGGGGGGAGGAAGAAGGGAGAGTATTTTTTTACTCTGCAGCCAAACATGTTGGTAGATATGACTTTATCCAGAAAAACCTCTTTAAAGCTATTTCAAATTTCTCAGCGAAAGCTTTCAAAAATCTGTTTGTTTGAGGGCAGAATTAGATGTGACCAACGTTTTATTGTGACATAAAACCACATTTCTTCCTCAGCAGATTAAAAAAAAATCGGTTAATAAGAAAAGCTGGCAGCAGCAGAAAATGGCTGACATAATCCGTTTATCCTGCAAGCAATGAAGATATTGGTCCAAGGGAGTCTATCTTCTCTCTCATGTTATTTCCCCCCAAAACATTATCTTTCACACACTCCGATGGATTAAGGAGTCATATGGGAGATAGGAGCGAAATGGCAGATACTAAAATATAATATTCTTTCATTTCAGTCAAGAAATAAAAAGTGGTGGCTTTGGTTACCCACGATTCCAAGGGCGTGTGATGATGCAGATAGGGTAGCCCTAGGGTGATGGTGCAAAGTGAAACAGTAGCCAGGTAAAGATAGGACCGTCTGAGCTGAGAAATTAAACGGCACACTCACATTAAGCTTGTCGAAATGAGAATCAGTGTTTTATTTGACATAAATGAAGAATTCCTGACAGTGCAGAGAATACCTCTTTAGGCTGTCTGTAAATATAACAACTAATCCAGACAGACCAGCCACATTAGGAAGGAAGAGGGGAGAAGTGGTGAAAATATGAAAATAAAATGCAGTTCACCACTTTACAATAGGGATGAAATCAGGGGCCCTCTGCAGGGCAGGAATCAACCCAGAGATGAAAATGGTTGTGATTTAGGCTCTCTTTATACAATCAGCAATCAAAATCATCCTTGGTTTAAATATCCCACAAGTCATCTGTACATCAGAGTGCCTGTAACCACATCAGCATCAGACATTTCAATATCTCACAATGCAGCATGTTCTTAACTATGATGCAAAGAATTAAGTTCTTCACTATCCTGCAATGCACAGTGCACTTCAGTATTGCACAATGCACTGGGTACTTCAGTATTCCACAATACACTGGGTACTTCAGTATTCTACAATGTTCCACGTACTTCTGCATTCTGCAATGCACCAAGTTCTTCAGTATTGCCTAATGCACTGGGTATTTCAATATTACATAATGCACCAGGTATTTCAGTATTACATAATGCAACGGGTACTTCAGTATTACATAATGTATCGGGTACAGGTTGAACCTTGCTTATCCGGAAGCCTCAGGACCTGGCTTGTTCTGGATAAGGGATTTTTCCGGACGAGGGGTGGTCACGTTGAATTTGATGGTACAGATACTGAGCAAGGGGATACCGGGGCTGGGAGTGCGGCAGAGAGATCATTGGGGGGAGCGTTGGATCGCGGGGTCAGGCCAGTGATTGTGGAAGTCCGCAGCGAGGAAGGACATCAAGCTGTTCAATTTGTTCATGTCGGAGTTCTGCGCATGCACGCCGGGAATGGTTCTGGATGATGTGTGGTTCTGGATAAGGGAGTTCTGGATAAGGGAGTTTTAACCTGTACTACAGTATTCCACAACAAACCGGGTACTTCAGTATTCCACAATAAATCAGGTAATTCAGTATTCCTCAATGCACGGGGTGCTTCAGTATTCTACAAAGCATTGGGTAAAGGTTGATACTCCCCAATCCGGAACACTCGGGACTTGGCCTGTTCTAGTTAAGGGATTTTTCCAGATGAGGGGTGGTCACGTTAAATTCGATGGTAAAGGTAATGAGCAAGGAGATATAGGGGCTGGCTGGCTTGGGGCTGGGTGTGCGGCAGAGAGATGATTGCGGGGGGGACAGTGGATCGCGGGGTCAGGCCAGCAATTGTGGAAGTCGGCAGCGAGAAATGTCTTCAGTTTGTTCAATTTGTTCATGTCGGAGTTCCGCGTATGCGCCACCCGCTGGCCGGGAATGGTTCTGGATAAGGGAGTTCTAGAAAAAGGAGGTTCAACCTGCACTACAGTATTCCACAAAAAACCGGGTACTTCAATATTGCATTCTGCACTGGGTACTTCAGTATTCCACAATACACCGGCAACTTCCTTATGCCACTATGCAACAGGCACTTCAGCAATCTACAGCGTACTTGGCACTTCAGTATTCCACAGTGTACCTGGTACTTCAGTATTCTATGATGCACAAAGTATTTCAGGAGTGCACAATTCACCACGTACTTCAGTATTCCACAAAGCACAGGATATTTCAGTATTGGTAATGCACGGGTACTTCAGTATTCCACAATACACCAGGGACTTCAGTATTGCACAATACACCAGGGACTTCAGTATTCCACAGTACACCATCGACTTCAGGATTGCACAATACACCAGGGACTTCAGAATTACACAATGCACCCGGGACTTAAGTCTTGCACAATACACCAGGGACTTCAGAATTGCACAATACACCAGGGACTTCAGAAAACTAGAAAACACAAGGGACTTCAGTATACCACAATACACCCGGGACTTCAGTATTCCACAATACACCAGGGACTTCAGTTTTGCACAATATACCAGGGACTTCAGTATTCCACAATATACCCGGGACTTCAGTATTCCACAGTACACCATCGACTTCAGGATTGCACAATACACCAGGGACTTCATTATTCCACAATATACCGGGGACTTCAGTATTGCACAATACACTAGGGACTTCAGTATTGCACAATACACCAGGGACTTCAGTATTCCACAATACACCAGGGACTTCAGTATTCCAGAATACACTCGTGTCTTCAGTTTTCCACAATACACCCGGGACTTCAGTATTCCACAATGCACCAGGGACGTCAGTATTCTACAATATACCAGGGACTTCTGTATTCCACAATACACCAGGGACTTCAGTATTCCACAATACACTCGGGACTTCAGTATTCCACAATATACCAGGGACTTCAGTATTCCACAATACACCAATGACTTCAGTATTCCACAATACATCAGGGACTTCAGTGTTGCATAATACACCAGGGACTTCAGTATTCCACAAGAACCAGGGACTTCAGTATTCCACAATACACCAGGGACTTCAGTATTCCACAATACACACGGAATTTCAGTATTCCACAAAACAGCAGGGGCTTCAGTTTTGCACAATACTCCCGGGACTTCAGTATTCCACAATACACCAGGGACTTCAGTATTCTACAATATACCAGGGACTTCTGTATTCCACAATACACCAGGGACTTCAGTATTCCACAATACACCCGGGACTTCAGTATTCCACAATATACCAGGGACTTCAGTATTCCACAATACACCAATGACTTCAGTATTCCACAATACATCAGCGACTTCAGTGTTGCATAATACACCAGGGACTTCAGTATTCCACAAGAACCAGGGACTTCAATGTTCCACAATACACCTGGGACTTCAGTATTGCACAATGCACCAGGGACTTCAGTTTTGCACAATACACCCGGGCCTTCATTATTCCACAATACAGCCGTGAATTCAGTATTCCACCATACACCAGGGACTTCAGTACTCCACAATACACCCGTGATATCAGTATTCCACAATACACCCGGGACTTCAGTATTCCACAATACACCAGGGACTTCATTATTGCACAATGCACGCGGGACTTCAGTATTCCACAATATACCTGGGACTTCAGTATTCCACAATGCACCAGTGCCGTCAGTATTCTACAATATACCCGGAACTTCTGTATTGCACAATACACCAGTGACTTCAGTATTCCACAATACACGCGCGACCTCAGTGTTCCACAATATACCAGGGACTTCAGTATTCCACAATACACCAATGCCTTCAGTATTCCACAATACACCAGGGACTTCAGTGTTGCATAATACACCCGGGACTTCAGTATTCCACAAGAACCAGGGACTTCAGTATTCCACAATACACCAGGGCGTCAATATTCTACAATACACCCGGGACTTCTGTATTCCAAAACACACCAGGGACTTCAGTGTTGCACAGTACACCCAGGACTTCAGTATTCCACAATACATTGAAACATCGAAACATAGAAAATAGGTGCAGGAGTCGGCCATTCGGCCCTTCTCGCCTGCACCGCCATTCAATGAGTTCATGGCTGAACATTCAACTTCAGTACCCCATTCCTGCTTTCTCGCCATACCCCTTGATCCCCCGAGTAGTAAGGACCTCATCTAACTCCTTTTTTAATATATTTAGTGAATTGGCCTCAACAACTTTCTGTGGTAGAGAATTCCACAGATTCACCACTCTCTGGGTGAAGAAGTTCCTCCGCATCTCGGTCCTAAATGGCTTACCGCTTATCCTTAGACTGTGACCTCTGGTTCTGGACTTCCCCAACATTGGGAACATTCTTCCTGCATCTAATCTGTCTAACCCCGTCAGAATTTTAAATGTTTCTATGAGGTCCCCTCTCATTCTTCTGAACTCCAGTGAATACAAGCCCAGTTGATCCAGTCTTTCTTGATAGGTCAGTCCCGCCATCCCGGGAATCAGTCTGGTGAACCTTCGCTGCACACCCTCAATAGCAAGAATGTCCTTCCTCAGGTTAGGAGACCAAAACTGTACACAATACTCCAGGTGTGGCCTCACCAATGCCCTGTACAACTGTAGCAACACCTCCCTGCCCCTGTACTCAAATCCCCTTGCTATGAAGGCCAACATGCCATTTGCTTTCTTAACCGCCTGCTGAACCTGCATGCCAACCTTCAATGACTGATGTACCACAACACCCAGGTCTCTTTGCACCTCCCCTTTTCCTAATCTGTCACCATTCAGATAATAGTCTGTCTCTCTGTTTTTACCACCAAAGTGGATAACCTCACATTTATCCACATTATAGTTCATCTGCCATGCATTTGCCCACTCACCTAACCGATCCAAGTCGCTCTGCAGCCTCACAGCATCCTCCTCGCAGCTCACACTGCCACCCAACTTCGTGTCATCTGCAAATTTGGAGATACTACATTTAATCCCCTCATCTAAATCATTAATGTACAGTGTAAACAGCTGGGGCCCCAGCACAGAACCTTGCGATACCCCACTAGTAACTGCCTGCCATTCTGAAAAGTACCCATTTACTCCTACTCTTTGCTTCCTGTCTGACAACCAGTTCTCAATCCATGTCAGCACACTACCCCCAATCCCATGTGCTTTAACTTTGCACATCAATCTCTTGTGTGGGACCTTGTCGAACGCCTTCTGAAAGTCCAAATATACCACATCAACTGGTTCTCCCTTGTCCACTCTACTGGAAACATCCTCAAAAAATTCCAGAAGATTTGTCAAGCATGATTTCCCTTTCACAAATCCATGCTGACTTGGACCTATCATGTCACCTCTTTCCAAATGCACTGCTATGACATTCTTAATAATTGATTCCATCATTTTACCCACTACCGATGTCAGGGTGACCGGTCTATAATTCCCTGTTTTCTCTCTCCCTCCTTTTTTAAAAAGTGGGGTTACATTGGCTACCCTCCACTCTATAGGAACTGATCCAGAGTCAATGGAATGTTGGAAAATGACTGTCAATGCATCCACTATTTCCAAGGCCACCTCCTTAAGTACTCTGGGATGCAGTCCATCAGGCCCTGGGGATTTATCGGCCTTCAATCCCATCAATTTCCCCAACACAATTTCCCGGCTAATAAGGATTTCCCTCAGTTCCTCCTCCTTACTAGACCCCCCCGACCCCTTTTATAACCGGAAGGTTGTTTGTGTCCTCCTTCGTGAATACCGAACTAAAGTACTTGTTCAATTGGTCCGCCATTTCTTTGTTCCCCGTTATGACTTCCCCTGATTCTGACTGCAGGGGACCTACGTTTGTCTTTACTAACCTTTTTCTCTTTACATATCTATAGAAAGTTTTGCAATCCATCTTAATGTTCCCTGCAAGCTTCTTCTCATACTCCATTTCCCCTGCCCTAATCAAACCCTTTGTCCTCCTCTGCTGAGTTCTAAATTTCTCCCAGTCCCCAGGTTCGCTGCTATTTCTGGCCAATTTGTATGCCACTTCCTTGGCTTTAATACTATCCCTGATTTCCCTTGACAGCCATGGTTGAGCCACCTTCCCTTTTTTATTTTTATGCCAGACAGGAATGTACAATTGTTGTAGTTCATCCCTGCGGTCTCTAAATGTCTGCCATTGCCCATCCACAGTCAACCCCTTAAGTATCATTCGCCAATCCATCCCAGCCAATTCACGCCTCATACCTTCAAAGTTAGCCTTCTTTAAGTTCTGGACCATGGTCTCTGAATTAACTGTTTCATTCTCCATCCTAATGCAGAATTCAACCATATTATGGTCACTCTTCCCCAAGGGGCCTCGCACAACGAGATTGCTAATTAATCCTCTCTCATTACATAACACCCAGTCTAAGATGGCCTCCCCCCTAGTTGGTTCCTCGACATATTGGTCTAAAAAACCATCCCTTATGCACTCCAGGAAATCCTCCTCCACCGTATTGCTTCCAGTTTGGTTAGCCCAATCTATGTGCATATTAAAGTCACCCATTATAACTGCTGCACCTTTATTGCATGCACCCCTAATTTCCTGTTTGATGCCCTCCCGAACATCATTACTACTGTTTGGAGGTCTGTACACAACTCCCACTAACGTTTTTTGCCCTTTGGTGTTGTATAGCTCTACCCATATAGATTCCACATCATCCAAGCTAATGTCCTTCCTAACTATTGCCTTAATCTCCTCCTTAACCAGCAATGCTACCCCACCTCCTTTTCCTTTTATTCTATCCTTCCTGAATGTTGAATACCCCTGGATGTTGAGTTCCCAGCCCTGATCATCCTGGAGCCACGTCTCCGTAATCCCAATCACATCATATTTGTTAACATCTATTTGCACAGTTAATTCATCCACCTTATTGCGGATACTCCTTGCATTAAGACACAAAGCCTTTAGGCTTGTTTTTTTAACACCCTCTGTCCTTTTAGAATTTTGCTGTACAATGGTCCTTTTTGTTCTTTGCCTTGGGTTTCTCTGCCCTCCACTTTTCCTCATCTCCTTTCTATCTTTTGCTTTTGCCTCCTTTTTGTTTCCCTCTATCTCCCTGCATTGGTTCCCATCCCCCTGCCATATTAGTTTAACTCCTCCCCAACAGCACTAGCAAACACTCCCCCGAGGACTTTGGTTCCGATTCTGCCCAGGTGCAGACCGTCCGGATTGTACTGGTCCCACCTCCCCCAGAACCGGTTCCAATGCCCCAGGAATTTGAATCCCTTCCTGCTGCACCATTGCTCAAGCCACGTATTCATCCGAGCTATCCTGCGATTCCTACTCTGACTAGCACGTGGCACTGGTAGCAATCCCGAGATTACTACTTTTGAGGTCCTACTTTTTAATTTAGCTCCTAGCTCCTTTAATTCATTTCGTAGGACCTCATCCCTTTTTTTACCTACCGTATATACTCGCGTATCCTGCGATCTCGCGTATCATGCGACCCCTAAATTTTCGTCCCCAAAACATGATTTTACCATATATCTCATGTATCATGCGAGTCACTTTTTTGAGATCGAATACAGACCTTAACATGAAACATCGAGTGGATTCTGCTGTGAAAGCTGTTCGCGAATCGAACACCGATACAGCAATCGTTCCAGCTGGCTTGACTAGCGTCATTCAGCCACAGCCTCTACTGTGTTTGCGGGTAAAAGAAGCATGGGCTGAGATAGATGGAGCCTCTAATAATGCAGCAAACTTCAGAGGGAGTTGTGGGTGGCGGAGGTCGGGTCACCGGGGGGGTGGGGGTGGGGGGGGGGGTGAAGAGGAGGCCGGGTTGGGTCACCCGGGGGAAGCGGAGGTCGGGTTGCCGGGTGGGGGGGGAGTTGGGGGAGCGGAGGTCGGGTCGCCGGGGTAGGGAGAGCGGGGGTCAGGTCGGATCCAGTCCCTTTCCTCCCCCCCCCCGACCTCCGCGACTCTCTCTCCCCCGCCCGACCTCCGCGACTCTCTCTCATCCCCCCCGATACAGTACAAGCGACAATAGAGGCTGCAATCCAGCCCAGGAGATACCTGCCAAGATTCAGCGTGGATACGGTCTGCTTAACAGCCTAACAGCCTAATCTTGGCCAGCACTTCACACCCGCAAATTTTGTATCTCGCGTATCATGCGACCCCCCAAATTTAGGTTACAATTTAGGTCTTCAAAAGTCGCATGATACGCGAGTATATACAGTATGTCGTTGGTACCAACGTGCACCACGACAACTGGCTGTTCTCCCTCCCTTTTTAGAATGTCCTGCACCCGCTCCGAGACATCCTTGACCCTTGCACCAGGGAGGCAACATACCATCCTGGAGTCTCGGTTGCGGCCGCAGAAACGCCTATCTATTCCCCTTACAATTGAATCCCCTATCACTATCACTCCCCCACTCTTTTTCCTGCCCTCCTGTGCAACAGAGCCAGCCACGGTGCCATGAACTTGGCTGCTGCTGCCCTCTCCTGATGAGTCATGCCCCTCAACAGTACTCAAAGCAGTGTATCTGTTTTGCAGGGGGATGACCAAGGGGACCCCTGCACTACCTTCCTTGCACTACTCTTCCTGCTGGTCTTCCATTCCCTCGCTGGCTGTGGACCCTTCTCCTGCGGTAAGACCAACTCGCTCCACGTGCTACTCACGTCATTCTCAGCATCGTGGATGCTCCAGAGTGAATCCACCCTCAGCTCCAACTCCGCAACGCGGACCGTCAGGAGCCGGAGGTGGATACACTTCCCGCACATGTAGTCGTCAGGGACACTGGTGTTGTCCCTGAGTTCCCACATGGTACAGGAGGAGCATATCACGTGACCGAGCTGTCCTGCCATGATTTAACCCTTAGATACACTTAAATTGGCAACAACAATGTGAAAAGTTACTGACTAATAAAGAAAAAGAAAAACTACTCACCAATCAGCAGCCAATCACTTACCACGTTGGCTGTGACGTCACCTTTTGATTTCTTTCTACTTCTTTTTTTGCCTTCTCTCCCAGCTGGAGCTGCACCGGTACCCGGACTGCTGAGCCTTTTATAGGCCGCTGTCTCTCTCGACTCCCGCCTCTCTCGACTCTCCCCGGACTGCTGAGCCTTTTATAGGCCGCTGTCTCTCTCGACTCCCGCCTCTCTCGACGCTCCCCGGACTGCTGAGCCTTTTATAGGCCGCTGCCGCTGCCACTGCCTCTCTCAACTCCCGCTTCTCTCGACGCTCCCAGGACCAGGGACTTCAGTATTCCACAATACACCCGGGACTTCAGTATTCCACAATACACCCGGGATTTCAGTATTCCACAAAACATCCGGGACTTCAGTGTTGCACAACACACCAGTGACTGATGTATTCCACAACACACCAGGGATTTCAGTTTTGCACACTACTTCCCGGGACTTCATTATTCCACAATACACCAGGGACTTCAGTATTGCACAATACACCAGGAACTTCAGTATTCCACATTCCACCCGGGACTTCATTATTCTAAAATATTCCCGGGATTTCAGTATTTCACAACACAGCAGGGACTTCAGTTTTGCACAATACACCGGGGAATTCATTATTCCACATTACACCCAGGACTTCAGTATTCCACAATACACCAGGCACTTCAGCATTCTACAATACACCCGAGACTTCAGTATTGCACAATACACCCGGGATTTCAGTATTCCACAATACACCCGGAACATCAGTATTCCACAATACACCGCGAACTTTAGTATTGCACAATACACCCGGGTACTTCAGTATTCCACAACACAGCAGGGACTTCAGTATTCCACAATACACCAGGAACTTCAGTATTGCACAATACACCCGGGACTTCAGTATTCCACAATGCACCAGGGACTTCAGTATTCCACAATAGACCAGGGACGTCAGTATTCGACAATACACCCGGCAATTCAGTATTCCACATGACACCCGGGACTTCAGTATTCCACAATACACCAGGGAATTCAGTGTTGCACAGTACACCGAGGACTTCAGTATTCCACAATACACCAGGGACTTCAGTATTCCACAAAACACCCGGGACTTCTGTATTCCACAATACACCAGGGACTTCAGTGTTGCACAATATACAAGGGACTTCAGTATTCCACAATACACCAGGGACTTCAGTATTCCACAATACACCCGGGATTTCAGTATTCCACAACACAGCAGGGACTTCAGTTTTGCACAATACACCCGGGACTTCAGTATTCCACAATAAACCAGGGACTTCAGTATTCCACAATACACCGGGGACTTCAGTATTTCAATAGGCACCAGGGACTTCAGTGTTGCACAATACACCCGGGACTTCAGTATTCCACAATTTCCCAGGGACTTCAGTATTCCACAATACACCAGGCACTTCAGCAGTCTGCAATACACCCGTGACTTCAGTATTCCGCAATACACCCGAGACTTCAGTATTGCACAATGCACCCGGGATTTCAGTATTCCACAATACACCAGAGGTTTCAGTATTTCACAACACACCAGGGAATTCAGTATTCCACAATACACCAGGAATTCAGTATTCCACAATTCACCAGGAACTTTAGCATTGCAGAATGCACCAGGTACTTCAGTATTCCACAATGCACCAGGGACTTCAGTATTCCACAACACACCCGGGAATTCAGTATTTCACATTGCACCCAGGACTTCAGTATTCCACAATACACCAGGCACTTCAGCATTCTACAATACACATGTGACTTCAGTATTCCGCAATACACCCGAGACTTCAGTATTGCACAATACACCCGGGATTTCAGTATTCCCCAATACACCAGAGGTTTCAGTATTTAACACACCAGGGACTTTAGTATTCCACAATACACCCGGGACTTCAGTATTCCACAATACACCGCGAACTTTAGTATTGCACAATACACCAGGGACTTCAGTATTCCACAAGAACCAGGGACTTCAGTATTCCACAATACACCAGGGACGTCAGTCTTCTACAATACACCCGGGACTTCTGTATTCCACAATACACCAGAGGTTTCATTATTTCACAACACAGCAGGGACTTCAGTTTTGCACAATACACCCGGGACTTCAGTATTCCACAATACACCAGGGATTTCAGTATTCCACAATACACCGGGGACTTCAGTATTCACAAGGCACCAGGGACTTCAGTGTTGCACAATACACCCGGGACTTCAGTGTTCCACAATATACCAGGGACTTCAGCATTCTGCAATACACCTGTGACTTCAGTATTCCGCAATATACCCGAGACTTCAGTATTGCACAATTCACCCGGGATTTCAGTATTCCACAATACACCAGAGGTTTCAGTATTTCACAAAACACCAGGGAATTCAGTATTCCACAATACACCAGGAATTCAGTCTTCCAAAATACACCAGGAACTTTAGCATTGCGCAATGCACCAGGGACTTCAGTATTCCACAATGCACCAGGGACTTCAGTATTCCACAACACACCCGGGAATTCAGTATTTCACATTACACCCAGGACTTCAGTATTTAACAACACACCAGGGACTTTAGTATTCCACAATACACCCGGGACTTCAGTATTCCACAATACACCGCGAACTTTAGGATTGCACAATACACCAGGGACTTCAGTATTCCACAAGAACCAGGGACTTCAGTATTCCACAATACACCAGGGCGTCAATATTCTCCAATACACCCGGGACTTCTGTATTCCACAATACACCAGGGAATTCAGTGTTGCACAGTACACCCAGGACTTCAGTATTCCACAGTACACCGCGAACTTTAGGATTGCACAATACACCAGGGACTTCAGTATTCCACAAGAACCAGGGACTTCAGTATTCCACAATACACCAGGGCGTCAATATTCTCCAATACACCCGGGACTTCTGTATTCCACAATACACCAGGGAATTCAGTTTTGCACAGTACACCCAGGACTTCAGTATTCCACAGTACACAAGGGACTTCATTATTCCACAATACACCCGGGATTTCAGTATTCCACAACACAGCAGGGACTTCAGTTTTGCACAATACACCCGGGACTTCAGTATTCCACAATACACCAGGGACTTCAGTATTCCACAATGCACCCGGGATTTCAGTATTCTACAACACACCAGAAACTTTCGAATTGCACTATACACCACGGACTTCAGTATTCCACAATGCACCAGGGACTTCAGTATTCCACAATACTCCAGGGACGTCAGTATTCGACAATACACCCGGCAATTCAGTATTCCACATTACACCCGGGACTTCAGTATTCCACAATACACCAGGCACTTCAGCATTCTGCAATACACCCGTGACTTCATTATTCCGCAATACACCCGAGACTTCTGTATTGCACAATTCACCCGGGATTTCAGTATTCCACAATACACCAGGAACTTTAGCATTGCACAATGCACCAGGGACTTCAGTATTCCACAATGCACCAGGGACTTCAGTATTCCACAACACACCCGGGAATTCAGTATTTCACATTACACCCAGGACTTCAGGATTCCACAATACACCAGGCACTTCAGCATTCTGCAATACTCCTGTGACTTCAGTATTCCGCAATACACCCGAGACTTCGGTATTGCACAATACACCCGGGATTTCAGTATTCCCCAATACACCAGGGGTTTCAGTATTTAACAACACACCAGGGACTTTAGTATTCCACAATACACCCGGGACTTCAGTATTTCACAATACACCGCGAACTTTAGTATTGCACAATACACCAGGGACTTCAGTATTCCACAAGAACCAGGTACTTCAGTATTCCACAATACACCAGGGCGTCAATATTCTACAATGCACCCGGGACTTCTGTATTCAACAATACACCAGGGAATTCAGTGTTGCACATTACACCCAGGACTTCAGTATTCCACAATACACCAGGCACTTCAGCATTCTACAATACACATGTGACTTCAGTATTCCGCAATACACCCGAGACTTCAGTATTGCACAATTCACCCAGGATTTCAGTATTCCACAATGCACCAGAGGTTTCAGTATTTCAAACACACCAGGGAATTCAGTATTCCACAATACACCAGGAATTCAGTATTCCAAAATACACCAGGAACTTTAGCATTGCGCAATGCACCAGGGACTTCAGTATTCCACAATGCACCAGGGACTTCAGTATTCCACAACACACCCGGGAATTCAGTATTCCACAATACACCAGGGACTTCAGTGTTGCACAATATAAAAGGGACTTCAGTATTCCACAATACACCAGGGACTTCAGTATTCCACAATACACCCGGGATTTCAGTATTCCACAACACAGCAGGGACTTCAGTTTTGCACAATACACCCGGGACTTCAGTATTCCACAATAAACCAGGGACTTCAGTATTCCACAATACACCGGGGACTTCAGTATTTCAATAGGCACCAGGGACTTCAGTGTTGCACAATACACCCGGGACTTCAGTATTCCACAATTTCCCAGGGACTTCAGTATTCCACAATACACCAGGCACTTCAGCAGTCTGCAATACACCCGTGACTTCAGTATTCCGCAATACACCCGAGACTTCAGTATTGCACAATTCACCCGGGATTTCAGTATTCCACAATACACCAGAGGTTTCAGTATTTCACAACACACCAGGGAATTCAGTATTCCACAATACACCAGGAATTCAGTATTCCACAATTCACCAGGAACTTCAGTATTCCATAATGCACCAGGTACTTCAGTATTCCACAACACACCCGGGAATTCAGTATTTCACATTGCACCCAGGACTTCAGTATTCCACAATACACCAGGCACTTCAGCATTTTACAATACACATGTGACTTCAGTATTCCGCAATACACCCGAGACTTCAGTATTGCACAATACACCCGGGATTTCAGTATTCCCCAATACACCAGAGGTTTCAGTATTTAACACACCAGGGACTTTAGTATTCCACAATACACCCGGGACTTCAGTATTCCACAATACACCGCGAACTTTAGTATTGCACAATACACCAGGGACTTCAGTATTCCACAAGAACCAGGGACTTCAGTATTCCACAATACACCAGGGACGTCAGTCTTCTACAATACACCCGGGACTTCTGTATTCCACAATACACCAGAGGTTTCATTATTTCACAACACAGCAGGGACTTCAGTTTTGCACAATACACCCGGGACTTCAGTATTCCACAATACACCAGGGATTTCAGTATTCCACAATACACCGGGGACTTCAGTATTCACAAGGCACCAGGGACTTCAGTGTTGCACAATACACCCGGGACTTCAGTGTTCCACAATATACCAGGGACTTCAGCATTCTGCAATACACCTGTGACTTCAGTATTCCGCAATATACCCGAGACTTCAGTATTGCACAATTCACCCGGGATTTCAGTATTCCACAATACACCAGAGGTTTCAGTATTTCACAAAACACCAGGGAATTCAGTGTTCCACAATACACCAGGAATTCAGTCTTCCAAAATACACCAGGAACTTTAGCATTGCGCAATGCACCAGGGACTTCAGTATTCCACAATGCACCAGGGACTTCAGTATTCCACAACACACCCGGGAATTCAGTATTTCACATTACACCCAGGACTTCAGTATTTAACAACACACCAGGGACTTTAGTATTCCACAATACACCCGGGACTTCAGTATTCCACAATACACCGCGAACTTTAGGATTGCACAATACACCAGGGACTTCAGTATTCCACAAGAACCAGGGACTTCAGTATTCCACAATACACCAGGGCGTCAATATTCTCCAATACACCCGGGACTTCTGTATTCCACAATACACCAGGGAATTCAGTGTTGCACAGTACACCCAGGACTTCAGTATTCCACAGTACACCGCGAACTTTAGGATTGCACAATACACCAGGGACTTCAGTATTCCACAAGAACCAGGGACTTCAGTATTCCACAATACACCAGGGCGTCAATATTCTCCAATACACCCGGGACTTCTGTATTCCACAATACACCAGGGAATTCAGTTTTGCACAGTACACCCAGGACTTCAGTATTCCACAGTACACAAGGGACTTCATTATTCCACAATACACCCGGGATTTCAGTATTCCACAACACAGCAGGGACTTCAGTTTTGCACAATACACCCGGGACTTCAGTATTCCACAATACACCAGGGACTTCAGTATTCCACAATGCACCCGGGATTTCAGTATTCTACAACACACCAGAAACTTTCGAATTGCACTATACACCACGGACTTCAGTATTCCACAATGCACCAGGGACTTCAGTATTCCACAATACTCCAGGGACGTCAGTATTCGACAATACACCCGGCAATTCAGTATTCCACATTACACCCGGGACTTCAGTATTCCACAATACACCAGGCACTTCAGCATTCTGCAATACACCCGTGACTTCATTATTCCGCAATACACCCGAGACTTCTGTATTGCACAATTCACCCGGGATTTCAGTATTCCACAATACACCAGGAACTTTAGCATTGCACAATGCACCAGGGACTTCAGTATTCCACAATGCACCAGGGACTTCAGTATTCCACAACACACCCGGGAATTCAGTATTTCACATTACACCCAGGACTTCAGGATTCCACAATACACCAGGCACTTCAGCATTCTGCAATACTCCTGTGACTTCAGTATTCCGCAATACACCCGAGACTTCGGTATTGCACAATACACCCGGGATTTCAGTATTCCCCAATACACCAGGGGTTTCAGTATTTAACAACACACCAGGGACTTTAGTATTCCACAATACACCCGGGACTTCAGTATTTCACAATACACCGCGAACTTTAGTATTGCACAATACACCAGGGACTTCAGTATTCCACAAGAACCAGGTACTTCAGTATTCCACAATACACCAGGGCGTCAATATTCTACAATGCACCCGGGACTTCTGTATTCAACAATACACCAGGGAATTCAGTGTTGCACATTACACCCAGGACTTCAGTATTCCACAATACACCAGGCACTTCAGCATTCTACAATACACATGTGACTTCAGTATTCCGCAATACACCCGAGACTTCAGTATTGCACAATTCACCCAGGATTTCAGTATTCCACAATACACCAGAGGTTTCAGTATTTCAAACACACCAGGGAATTCAGTATTCCACAATACACCAGGAATTCAGTATTCCAAAATACACCAGGAACTTTAGCATTGCGCAATGCACCAGGGACTTCAGTATTCCACAATGCACCAGGGACTTCAGTATTCCACAACACACCCGGGAATTCAGTATTCCACAATACACCAGGGACTTCAGTGTTGCACAATATACAAGGGACTTCAGTATTCCACAATACACCAGGGACTTCAGTATTCCACAATACACCCGGGATTTCAGTATTCCACAACACAGCAGGGACTTCAGTTTTGCACAATACACCCGGGACTTCAGTATTCCACAATAAACCAGGGACTTCAGTATTCCACAATACACCGGGGACTTCAGTATTTCAATAGGCACCAGGGACTTCAGTGTTGCACAATACACCCGGGACTTCAGTATTCCACAATTTCCCAGGGACTTCAGTATTCCACAATACACCAGGCACTTCAGCAGTCTGCAATACACCCGTGACTTCAGTATTCCGCAATACACCCGAGACTTCAGTATTGCACAATTCACCCGGGATTTCAGTATTCCACAATACACCAGAGGTTTCAGTATTTCACAACACACCAGGGAATTCAGTATTCCACAATACACCAGGAATTCAGTATTCCACAATTCACCAGGAACTTCAGTATTCCATAATGCACCAGGTACTTCAGTATTCCACAACACACCCGGGAATTCAGTATTTCACATTGCACCCAGGACTTCAGTATTCCACAATACACCAGGCACTTCAGCATTTTACAATACACATGTGACTTCAGTATTCCGCAATACACCCGAGACTTCAGTATTGCACAATACACCCGGGATTTCAGTATTCCCCAATACACCAGAGGTTTCAGTATTTAACACACCAGGGACTTTAGTATTCCACAATACACCCGGGACTTCAGTATTCCACAATACACCGCGAACTTTAGTATTGCACAATACACCAGGGACTTCAGTATTCCACAAGAACCAGGGACTTCAGTATTCCACAATACACCAGGGACGTCAGTCTTCTACAATACACCCGGGACTTCTGTATTCCACAATACACCAGAGGTTTCATTATTTCACAACACAGCAGGGACTTCAGTTTTGCACAATACACCCGGGACTTCAGTATTCCACAATACACCAGGGATTTCAGTATTCCACAATACACCGGGGACTTCAGTATTCACAAGGCACCAGGGACTTCAGTGTTGCACAATACACCCGGGACTTCAGTGTTCCACAATATACCAGGGACTTCAGCATTCTGCAATACACCTGTGACTTCAGTATTCCGCAATATACCCGAGACTTCAGTATTGCACAATTCACCCGGGATTTCAGTATTCCACAATACACCAGAGGTTTCAGTATTTCACAAAACACCAGGGAATTCAGTGTTCCACAATACACCAGGAATTCAGTCTTCCAAAATACACCAGGAACTTTAGCATTGCGCAATGCACCAGGGACTTCAGTATTCCACAATGCACCAGGGACTTCAGTATTCCACAACACACCCGGGAATTCAGTATTTCACATTACACCCAGGACTTCAGTATTTAACAACACACCAGGGACTTTAGTATTCCACAATACACCCGGGACTTCAGTATTCCACAATACACCGCGAACTTTAGGATTGCACAATACACCAGGGACTTCAGTATTCCACAAGAACCAGGGACTTCAGTATTCCACAATACACCCGGGCGTCAATATTCTCCAATACACCCGGGACTTCTGTATTCCACAATACACCAGGGAATTCAGTTTTGCACAGTACACCCAGGACTTCAGTATTCCACAGTACACAAGGGACTTCAGTATTCCACAATACACCCGGGATTTCAGTATTCCACAACACAGCAGGGACTTCAGTTTTGCACAATACACCCGGGACTTCAGTATTCCACAATACACCAGGGACTTCAGTATTCCACAATGCACCCGGGATTTCAGTATTCGACAACACACCAGAAACTTTCGAATTGCACTATACACCACGGACTTCAGTATTCCACAATGCACCAGGGACTTCAGTATTCCACAATACTCCAGGGACGTCAGTATTCGACAATACACCCGGCAATTCAGTATTCCACATTACACCCGGGACTTCAGTATTCCACAATACACCAGGCACTTCAGCATTCTGCAATACACCCGTGACTTCATTATTCCGCAATACACCCGAGACTTCTGTATTGCACAATTCACCCGGGATTTCAGTATTCCACAATACACCAGGAACTTTAGCATTGCACAATGCACCAGGGACTTCAGTATTCCACAATGCACCAGGGACTTCAGTATTCCACAACACACCCGGGAATTCAGTATTTCACATTACACCCAGGACTTCAGGATTCCACAATACACCAGGCACTTCAGCATTCTGCAATACTCCTGTGACTTCAGTATTCCGCAATACACCCGAGACTTCGGTATTGCACAATACACCCGGGATTTCAGTATTCCCCAATACACCAGGGGTTTCAGTATTTAACAACACACCAGGGACTTTAGTATTCCACAATACACCCGGGACTTCAGTATTTCACAATACACCGCGAACTTTAGTATTGCACAATACACCAGGGACTTCAGTATTCCACAAGAACCAGGTACTTCAGTATTCCACAATACACCAGGGCGTCAATATTCTACAATGCACCCGGGACTTCTGTATTCAACAATACACCAGGGAATTCAGTGTTGCACATTACACCCAGGACTTCAGTATTCCACAATACACCAGGCACTTCAGCATTCTACAATACACCTGTGACTTCAGTATTCCGCAATACACCCGAGACTTCAGTATTGCACAATTCACCCAGGATTTCAGTATTCCACAATACACCAGAGGTTTCAGTATTTCAAACACACCAGGGAATTCAGTATTCCACAATACACCAGGAATTCAGTATTCCAAAATACACCAGGAACTTTAGCATTGCGCAATGCACCAGGGACTTCAGTATTCCACAATGCACCAGGGACTTCAGTATTCCACAACACACCCGGGAATTCAGTATTTCACATTACACCCAGGACTTCAGTATTCCACAATACACCAGGCACTTCAGTATTGCGCAATACACCCGGGATTTCAGTATTCCCCAATACAACAGGGGTTTCAGTATTTAACAACACACCAGGGACTTTAGTATTCCACAATACACCCGGGACTTCAGTATTCCACAATACACCGCGAACTTTAGGATTGCACAATACACCAGGGACTTCATTATTCCACAAGAACCAGGGACTTCAGTATTCCACAATACACCAGGGCGTCAATATTTTCCAATACACCCGGGACTTCTGTATTCCACAATACACCAGGGAATTCAGTGTTGCACAGTACACCCAGGACTTCAGTATTCCACAGTACACCAGGGACTTCAGTATTCCACAATACACCCGGGATTTCAGTATTCCACAACACAGCAGGGACTTCAGTTTTGCACAATACACCCGGGACTTCAGTATTCCACAATACACCAGGGACTTCAGTATTCCACAATGCACCCGGGATTTCAGTATTCTACAACACACCAGAAACTTTCGAATTGCACTATACACCACGGACTTCAGTATTCCTCAATGCACCAGGGACTTCAGTATTCCACAATACACCAGGGACGTCAGTATTCGACAATACACCCGGCAATTCAGTATTCCACATTACACCCGGGACTTCAGTATTCCACAATACACCAGGCACTTCAGCATTCTGCAATATACCCGTGACTTCATTATTCCGCAATACACCCGAGACTTCTGTATTGCACAATTCACCCGGGATTTCAGTATTCCACAATACACCAGGAACTTCAGTATTGCACAATACACCCGGGATTTCAGTATTCCCCAATACACCAGGGGTTTCAGTATTCCACAATACACCAGGGACTTCAGTATTCCACAAGAACCAGGGACTTCAGTATTCCACAATACACCAGGGCGTCAATATTCTCCAATACACCCGGGACTTCTGTATTCCACAATACACCAGGGAATTCAGTGTTGCACAGTACACCCAGGACTTCAGTATTCCACAGTACACCAGGGACTTCAGTATTCCACAATACACCCGGGATTTCAGTATTCCACAACACAGCAGGGACTTCAGTTTTGCACAATACACCCGGGACTTCAGTATTCCACAATACACCAGGGACTTCAGTATTCCACAATGCACCCGGGATTTCAGTATTCTACAACACACCAGAAACTTTCGAATTGCACTATACACCACGGACTTCAGTATTCCACAATGGACCAGGGACTTCAGTATTCCACAATACACCAGGGACGTCACTATTCGACAATACACCCGGCAATTCAGTATTCCACATTACACCCGGGACTTCAGTATTCCACAATACACCAGGCACTTCAGCATTCTGCAATACACCCGTGACTTCATTATTCCGCAATACACCCGAGACTTCTGTATTGCACAATTCACACGGGATTTCAGTATTCCCCAATACACCAGGAACTTTAGCATTGCACAATGCACCAGGGACTTCAGTATTCCACAATGCACCAGGGACTTCAGTATTCCACAACACACCCGGGAATTCAGTATTTCACATTGCACCCAGGACTTCAGTATTCCACAATACACCAGGCACTTCAGCATTCTGCAATACTCCTGTGACTTCAGTATTCCGCAATACACCCGAGACTTCGGTATTGCACAATACACCCGGGATTTCAGTATTCCCCAATACACCAGGGGTTTCAGTATTTAACAACACACCAGGGACTTTAGCATTCCACAATACACCCGGGACTTCAGTATTTCACAATACAACGCGAACTTTAGTATTGCACAATACACCAGGGACTTCAGTATTCAACAAGAACCAGGTACTTCAGTATTCCACAATACACCAGGGCGTCAATATTCTACAATGCACCCGGGACTTCTGTATTCCACAATACACCAGGAAATTCAGTGTTGCACATTACACCCAGGACTTCAGTATTCCACAATACACCAGGCACTTCAGCATTCTGCAATACTCCTGTGACTTCAGTATTCCGCAATACACCCGAGACTTCGGTATTGCACAATACACCCGGGATTTCAGTATTCCCCAATACACCAGGGGTTTCAGTATTTAACAACACACCAGGGACTTTAGCATTCCACAATACACCCGGGACTTCAGTATTTCACAATACAACGCGAACTTTAGTATTGCACAATACACCAGGGACTTCAGTATTCAACAAGAACCAGGTACTTCAGTATTCCACAATACACCAGGGCGTCAATATTCTACAATGCACCCGGGACTTCTGTATTCCACAATACACCAGGAAATTCAGTGTTGCACATTACACCCAGGACTTCAGTATTCCACAATACACCAGGCACTTCAGCATTCTACAATACACCTGTGACTTCAGTATTCCGCAATACACCCGAGACTTCAGTATTGCACAATTCACCCAGGATTTCAGTATTCCACAATACACCAGAGGTTTCAGTATTTCAAACACACCATGGAATTCAGTGTTCCACAAAATACCAGGAATTCAGTATTCCACAATACACCAGGAACTTTAGCATTGCACAATGCACCAGGGACTTCAGTATTCCACAATGCACCAGGGACTTCAGTGTTGCACAATATACCCAGGACTTCAGTATTCCACAATATACCAGTGACTTCAGTATTCCACAATACACCAGGGACTTCAGTATTCCACAATGCACCAGGGACTTCAGTATTCCACAACACACCCGGGAATTCAGTATTTCACATTACACCCAGGACTTCAGTATTCCACAATACACCAGGCACTTCAGCATTCTACAATACACCTGTGACTTCAGTATTCCGCAAAACACCCGAGACTTCAGTATTGCACAATACACCCGGGATTTCAGTATACCCCAATACACCAGGGGTTTCAGTATTTAACAACACACCAGGGACTTTAGTATTCCACAATACACCCGGGACTTCAGTATTCCACAATACACCGCGAACTTTAGTATTGCACAATACACCAGGGACTTCAGTATTCCATAAGAACCAGGGATTCAGTATTCCACAATACACCAGGGCGTCAATATTCTACAATACACCCGGGACTTCTGTATTCCACAATACACCAGGGAATTCAGTGTTGCACAGTACACCCAGGACTTCAGTATTCCACAATACACCAGGGACTTCAGTATTCCACACTACACCCGGGATTTCAGTATTCCACAACACAGCAGGGACTTCAGTTTTACACAATACACCCGGGACTTCAGTATTCCACAATACACCAGGGAATTCAGTGTTGCACAGTACACCGAGGACTTCAGTATTCCACAATACACCAGGGATTTCAGTATTCCACAATACACCCGGGACTTCTGTATTCCACAATACACCAGGGACTTCAATGTTGCACAATATACCCAGGACTTCAGTATTCCACAATATACCAGGGACTTCAGTATTCCACAATACACCAGGAATTTCAGTATTCCACAATACACCCGGGATTTCAGTATTCCACAACACAGCAGGGACTTCAGTTTTGCACAATACACCCGGGACTTCAGTATTCCACAATAAACCAGGGACTTCAGTATTCCACAATACACCGGGGACTTCAGTATTTCAATAGGCACCAGGGACTTCAGTGTTGCACAATACACCCGGGACTTCAGTATTCCACAATTTCCCAGGGACTTCAGTATTCCACAATACACCAGGCACTTCAGCATTCTACAATACACCTATGACTTCAGTATTCCACAAGAACCAGGGACTTCAGTATTCCACAATACACCAGGGCGTCAATATTCTACAATACACCCGGGACTTCTGTATTCCACAATACACCAGGGAATTCAGTGTTGCACAGTTCACCCAGGACTTCAGTATTCCACAATACACCAGGGACTTCAGTATTCCACAATGCAACCGGGATTTCAGTATTCTACCATACACCAGAAACTTTCTAATTGCACTATACACCACGGACTTCAGTATTCCACAATACAGCAGGGACTTCAGTATTCCACAATACACCAGGGACTTCAGTAATGCACAAAACACCCGGGACTTCAGTATTCTACAATACTCCCGGGACATCTGTATTCCACAATACACCAGGGACTTCAGTTTTGCACAATACACCCAGGACTTCAGTATTCCACAATATACCAGGGACTTCAGTATTCCACAATACACCAGCGACTTCAGTATTCCACAATAAACCTGGGACTTCAGTTTTCCACAATACACCAGGGACTTCAGTAAACCACAAGGCACCAGTGACTTCAGTATTCCTCAATACAGCAAGGACTGCAGTTTTGCACAATACACCCGGGCCTTCATTATTCCACAGTACACCAAATACTTCAGTATTCCACAATACACCAGAGGTTTCAGTATTTCACAACACACCAGGGAATTCAGCATTCCACAATACACCAGGAATTCAGTATTCCACAATATACCGTGAACTTTCGTATTGCACAATACACCAGGGACTTCAGTATTCCACAAGAACCAGGGACTTCTGTATACCACAATACACCAGGGCGTCAATATTCGACAATAAACCCGGGACTTCTGTATTCCACAATACACCAGGGAATTCAGTGTTGCACAGTACACCCAGGACTTCAGTTTTCCACAATACACCAGGAACTTTAGTATTGCACAATACACCAGGGACTTCAGTGTTCCACAAGGCACCAGGGACTTCAGTATTCCTCAATACAGCAGGGACTTCAGTTTTGCACAATACACCCGGGCCTTCATTATTCCACAATACACCAAATACTTCAGTATTCCACAATACACCAGGGACTTCAGTATGCCACATTACACTCGGGACTTCAGTATTCCTCAATACATCCGGGTCTTCAATATTCCACAACACACCAAGGACGTCAATATTCCACAATACACCAGGGACTTCAGTTTTGCACACGACACCAGGGACTTCAGTATTCCACAATACACCAGGAACTTTAGTATTGCACAATACACCAGGGACTTCAGTATTCCACAATACACCAGGGACTTCAGCATTCTACAATACACCCGTGACTTCAGTATTCCGCAATACACCCGAGACTTCAGTATTCCACAATACACCGCGAACTTTAGTATTGCACAATACACCAGGGACTTCAGTATTCCACAAGAACCAGGGACTTCAGTGTTGCACAGTACACCCAGGACTTCAGTATTCCACAATACACCAGGGACTTCAGTATTCCACAATACACCAGGGACTTCAGCATTCTACAATACACCCGTGACTTCAGTATTCCGCAATACACCCGAGACTTCAGTATTCCACAATACACCGCGAACTTTAGTATTGCACAATACACCAGGGACTTCAGTATTCCACAAGAACCAGGGACTTCAGTATTCCACAATACACCAGGGCATCAATATTCTACAATACACCCGGGACTTCTGTATTCCACAATAGACCAGGGAATTCAGTGTTGCACAGTACACCCAGGACTTCAGTATTCCACAATACACCAGGGACTTCAGTATTCCACAATACACCTGGGATTTCAGTATTCCACAACACAGCAGGGACTTCAGTTTTGCACAATACACCCGGGACCTCAGTATTCCACAATACACCAGGGACTTCAGTAATCCACAATGCACCCGGGATTTCAGTGCTCCACAATACACCAGGAGTTTCAACATTCCACAACACACCAGGAACTTCAGTCTCCCACAATACACCAGGAACTTTAGTATTGCACAATACACCAGGGATTTCAGTATTCCACAATGCAGCAGGGACTTCAGTATTCGAGAATACACCCGGGACTTCAGTATTCCACAATACACCCGGGACTTCAGTATTCCACAATACACCAGGAACTTTAGAATTGCACTATACACCACGGACTTCAGTATTTCACAATGCATCAGGGACTTCAGTATTCCACAATACACCAGGGACGTCAGTATTAGACAATACACCCGGCAATTCAGTATTCCACATTGCACCCGGGACTTCAGTATTCCACAATACACCAGGCACTTCAGCATGCTGCAATACACCCGTTACTTCAGTATTCCGGAATACACCCGAGACTTCAGTATTGCACAATTCACCCAGGATTTCAATATTCCACAATACACCAGAGGTTTCAGTATTTCACAACACACCAGGGAATTCAGCATTCCACAATACACCAGTAATTCAGTATTCCATAATATACCGTGAACTTTCGTATTGCACTATACACCAGGGACTTCAGTATTCCACAAGAACCAGGGACTTCAGTATTCCACAATACACCAGGGCGTCAATATTCTACAATAAACCCGGGACTTCTGTATTCCACAATACACCAGGGAATTCAGTGTTGCACAGTACACCCAGGACTTCAGTATTCCATAATACACCAGGGACTTCAGTATTCCACAATACACCCGGGATTTCAGTATTCCACAACACAGCAGCGACTTCAGTTTTGCACAATACACCAGGCACTTCAGCATTCTGTAATACACCCGTGACTTCAGTATTCCGCAATACATCCGAGACTTCAGTATTCCACAATACACCAGAGGTTTCAGTATTCCACAATGCACCAGGGACTTCAGTATTCCACAATACACCAGGAATTCAGTATTCCACAATACACCAGGAACTTTAGCATTGTACAATACACCAGCGACTTCAGTATTCCACAATGCACCAGGGACTTCAGTATTCCAGAATACACCAGGGACTTCAGTCTTCTACAATAGACCCGGGACTTCTGTATTCCACAATACACCAGGGACTCCAGTGTTGCACAATATACCCAGGACTTCAGTATTCCACAATATACCAGGGACTTCAGTATTCCACAATACACCAGGGACTTCAGTCTTCCACAATACACCCGGGATTTCAGTATTCCACAACACAGCAGGGACTTCAGTTTTGCACAATACACCCGGGAATTCAGTATTCCACAATGCACCAGGGACTTCAGTATTCCACAATACACCGGGTGCTTCAGTATTTCACAACGCACCAGGGACTTCAGTGTTGCACAATACACCCGGGACTTCAGTATTCCACAATACAGCAGGGTCTTCAGTATTCCACAATACAGCAGGGACTTCAGTATTCCACAATACACCAGGGACTTCTGTATTCCACAATACAGCCGGGACTTCAGTATTCCAGAACACACCAGGGACTTCAGTTTTGCACAAAACACTCGGGCCTTCATTATTCCACAATACACCAATGACTTCAGTATTCCACAATACACCAGCGACTTCAGTGTTGCATAATACACCCGGGACTTCAGTATTCCATATGAACCACGGAGTTCAGTATTCCACAATACACCAGGGCGTCAATATTCTGCAATACACCCAGGACTTCAGTATTCTACAATACACCAGGGACTTCAGTATTCCACAATACACCAGGGACTTCAGTTTTGCAGAATACACCCGGGACTTCAGTTTTCCACAATACACCAGGGGTTTCAACCCGGGAATTCAGTATTCCACCTTGCACCCGGGACTTTAATATTCCACAATACAGCAGGTTCTTCAGTATTCCACAATACAGCAGGGACTTCAGTATTCCACAATACATAAGGGAATTCAGTATTCCACCTTGCACCCGGGACTTTAATATTCCACAATACAGCAGGGTCTTCAGTCTTCCACAATACAGCAGGGACTTCAATATTCCACAATACACCAGGGACTTCAGTAATGCACAATACACCCGAGATTTCAGTATTCTAAAATACTCCTGGGACATCTGTATTCCACAATACACCAGGGACTTCAGTTTTGCACAATACACCCAGGACTTCAGTATTCCACAATATACCAGGGACTTCAGTATTCCACAATACACCAGCGACTTCAGTATTCCACAATACAACCGGGATTTCAGTATTTCACATCACAGCAGGGACTTCAGTTTTGCACAATACACCCGGGACTTCAGTTTTCCACAATACACCAGGGACTTCAGTATTCCACAAGGCATCAGGGACTTCAGTATTCCACAATACAGCAGGGACTTCAGTTTTGCACAATACATTCGGGCCTTCATTATTCCACAATACACCAATGACTTCATTATTCCACAATACACCAGGGACTTCAGTATACCACATTACACTCGGGACTTCAGTATCCCTCAATACACCCGGGTCTTCTGTATTCCACAACACACCAAGGACTTCAATATTCCACAATACACCAGGGACTTCAGTATTGCACAATACACCAGGGTCTTCAGTATTCCACAATACACCAGGGACGTCAGTGTTCTACAAAACACCCGGGATTCAGTATTCCACAATACACCAGGGACTTGAGTGTTGCACAGTACACCCAGGACTTCAGTATTCCACAATGTACCAGGGACTTCAGTATTTCACAATATATATGGGACTTCAGTTTTGCACAATACACCCGGGACTTCAGTTTTCCACAATACACCAGGGACTTCAGTATTCCACAAGGCATCAGGGACTTCAGTATTCCACAATACAGCAGGGACTTCAGTTTTGCACAATACATTCGGGCCTTCATTATTCCACAATACACCAATGACTTCATTATTCCACAATACACCAGGGACTTCAGTATACCACATTACACTCGGGACTTCAGTATCCCTCAATACACCCGGGTCTTCTGTATTCCACAACACACCAAGGACTTCAATATTCCACAATACACCAGGGACTTCAGTATTGCACAATACACCAGGGTCTTCAGTATTCCACAATACACCAGGGACGTCAGTGTTCTACAAAACACCCGGGATTCAGTATTCCACAATACACCAGGGACTTGAGTGTTGCACAGTACACCCAGGACTTCAGTATTCCACAATGTACCAGGGACTTCAGTATTTCACAATATATATGGGACTTCAGTTTTGCAAAATACACCCGGGACTTTAGTATTCTGCAATATACCAGGGATTTCTGTATTCCACAATACACCAGGGACTTCAGTATTCCATAACACACCAAGGACTTCAATAATCCACAATGCACCAGGGACTTCAGTATTCCACATTGCACCCGGGACTTCAGCATTTCACAATACACCCGTACCTTCAGTGTTCCGCAATACACCCGAGACTTCAGTGTTGCACTATACACCCGGGATTTCAGTATTCCACAATACACCAGGATCTTTAGTATTGCACAGTACACCAGGGATATCAGTATTCCACAATGCACCAGGGACTTCTGTATTCCAGAATACACCCAGGACATCAGTATTCCACAATCCACCAGGAACTTTAGTATTGCCCAATACACCAGGGACTTCAGTATTCCACAATGCACCAGCGACTTCAGTATTCCACAATACACCAGGGACTTGAGTGTTGCACAATACACCCGGGATTTTAGTATTCCACAACACAGCAGGGACTTCAGTTTTGCACAATACTCCCGGGACTTCAGTATTCTACAATATACCAGGGACTTCTGTATTCCACAATACACCCGGGACTTCAGTGTTCCACAATATACTAGGGACTTCAAGATTCCACAATACACCAATGACTTCAGTATTCCACAATACACCAGCGACTTCAGTGTTGCAGAATACACCCGGGTCTTTAGTATTCCACAAGAACCAGGGAGTTCAGTATTCCACATAACACCAGGGCGTCAATATTCTACAATACACCCGGTACATCTGTATTCCACAATACACCTGGGAATTCAGTGTTGCACAGTACACCCAGGACTTCAGTATTCCACAATACACCAGGGACTTCAGTATTCCACAATACACCCGGGATTTCAGTATTCCACAACACAGCAGGGACTTTAGTATTGCACAATACTCCTGGGACATCAGTATTCCACAATACACCAGGGACTTCAGTATTCCACAATACACCCGGGACTTCAGTTTTCCACAATACACCCGGGAATTCACTATTCCAGAATACACCGGGGACTTCAGTATTGCACAATGCACCAGGGACTTCAGTTTTGCACAATACACCCGGGCCTTCATTATTCCACAATACAGCCGTGACTTCAGTATTCCACAATACACCCGGGACTTCAGTGTTGCACAATACACCTGGGACTTCAGTATTCCACAATACACCAGGGCTTTCACTTCAGTTTTGCATAATACACCCGGGACTTCAGTATTCCACAATACACCAGGGACTTCAGTATTACACAATGCACCCGGGACTTCAGTATTACACAATATACCCGGGACTTCAGTATACCACAATGCACCAGTGACGTCAGTATTCTACATTATACCCGGAACTTCTGTATTGCACAATACACCAGTGACTTCAGTATTCCACAATACACCCGGGACTTCAGTGTTCCACAATATACCAGGGACTTCAGTATTCCACAATACACCAATGACTTCAGTATTCCACAATACACCAGGGACTTCAGTGTTGCATAATACATCCGGGACTTCAGTATTCCACAATACACCCGGGATTTCAGTAATCCACAAAACACCCGGGACTTCAGTGTTGCACAACACACCAGTGACTTCAGTATTCCACATTACACCCGGGCCTTCATTATTCCACAATACAGCCGTGACTTCAGTATTCCACAATACACCCGGGACTTCAGTGTTGCACAATTCACCCGGGACTTCAGTATTCCACAATACACCAGGGCTTTCACTTCAGTATTCCACAATACACCCGTGACATCAGTATTCCACAATACACCCGGGACTTCAGTATTCCACAGTATAGCAGGGCGTCAATATTCTACAATACACCCGGGACTTCTGTATTCCACAATACACCAGGGACTTCAGAGTTGCACAGTACACCCAGGACTTCAGTATTCCACAATACACCAGGGACTTCAGTATTCCACAATACACGCGGGATTTCAGTAATCCACAAAACACCCGGGCTTCAGTGTTGCACAACACACCAGTGACTTCAGTATACCACATTACACCCGGGACTTCAGTATTACACAAGACACCAGGCACTTTATCATTCCACAATACACCCGTGCCTTCAGTGTTCCGCAATACACCCGAGACTTCAGTGTTGCACAATACACCCGGGATTTCAGTATTCCACAATACACCAGGGGTTTCAGCATTCCACAACACACCAGGGATTTCAGTATTCCACAATACACCAGCATCTTTAGTATTGCACAATACACCAGGGACGTCAGTATTCCACAATGCACCAGGGACTTCAGTATTCCAGAATACACCCAGGACATCAGTATTCCACAATACACCAGGAACTTTAGTATTGCACAATACACCAGGGACGTCAGTATTCCACAATACACCAGGGACGTCAGTATTCTACAATACACCGGGACTTCAGTATTCCACAATACACCCCGGACTTCAGTATTCCACAATACACCAGGGACTTCTGTATTCCACAATACACCCGGGTCTTCAGTATTCCTCAACACACGAAGCACTTCAATATTCCACAATCCACCAGGGACTTCAGTATTGCACAATACACCAGGGTCTTCAGTATTCCACAATACACCATGGACTTCAGTATTCCACAATACACCGGGGACTTCAGTATTTCACAATGCACCAGCGACTTCAGTGTTGCACAATACACCCGGGACTTCAGTATTCCACAATACAGCAGGGTCTTCAGTGTTCCACAATACAGCAGGGACTTCAGTATTCCACAATACACCAGGGACTTCAGTCTTCCACAATACACCTGGGACTTCAGTATTCCAGAACACACCAGGGACTTCAGTTTTGCACAAAACACCCGGGCCTTCATTGTTCCACAATACACCAATGACTTCAGTATTCCACAATATACCAGGGACTTCAGTGTTCCACATTACAATCGGGACTTCAGTATTCCACAATACACCAGGGACTTCAGCATTCCACAATACACCCGTGACTTCAGTATTGAACAATACACCAAGGACTTCAATATTCCACAGTACACCAGGGACTTCAGTATTGCACAATACACCACGGTCTTCAGTATTCCACAATACACCCGGGACTTCAGTAATCCACAACACACCCGGGACTTCAGTGTTGCACAACACACCAGTGACATTATATTCCACAATGCATCTGTGATTTCACTATTCCACAACACGCCAGGGACTTCAGTTTTGCACACGACACCCGGGACTTCATTATTCCACAATACACCAGGGACTTCAGCATACCTCAATACACCCGAGACATCAGTATTGCACAATACACCCGGGATTTCAGTATTCCACAACACAGCAGGGGTTTCAGCATTCCACAACACACCAGGAACTGCAGTATTCCACAATACACCCGGGACTTTAGTATTCCACAATACACCAGGAACTTTAGTATTGCACAGTACACCAGGGACTTCAGTATTCCACAATACACCAGGAACTTTAGTATTGCACAGTACACCAGGGACTTCAGTATTCCACAATGCACCAGGGACTTCCATATTCCACAATACACCAGGAACGTTAGTATTGCACAATACACCAGGTGCTTCAGTATTCCACAATGCACCAGGGACTTCAGTATTCCACAATACACCAGGGACGTCAGTATTCAAAAATACACCCGGGACTTCAGTATTCCACATTACACCCGGGACTTCAGTATTACACAATACACCAGGCACTTCAGCATTCCACAATACACCCGAGACTTCAGTGTTCCGCAATACACCCGGGATTTCAGTATTCCACAATACACCAGGGGTTTCAGCATTCCACAACACACCAGGTCTTTCAGTATTCCACAATACACCAGGATCTTTAGTATTGCACAATACACCAGGGACGTCAGTATTCCACAATGCACCAGGGACTTCAGTATTCCAGGATACGCCCAGGACATCAGTATTCCACAATGCACCAGGGACTTCAGTATTCCACAATACACCAGGGACGTCAGTATTCCACAATACACCATGGACTTGAGTGTTGCACAATACACCCAGGACTTCAGTATTCTACAATATACCAGAGACTTCAGTATTCCACAATACACCAGGGACTTCAGTATTGCACAATATACATGGGACTTCAGTTTTGCAAAATACACCCGGGACTTCAGTATTCTACAATATACCAGGGATTTCTGTATTCCACAATACACCAGGGACTTCAATATTCCACAACACACCAAGGACTTCAATATTCCACAATGCACCAGGGACTTCAGTATTACACAATACACCAGGGACTTCAGTATTCCACAATACACTCGGGACTTCAGAAATCCAAAATACACCCGGGACTTCACTTTTGGACACTACACCCGGGACTTCATTATTCCACAATACACCAATGACGCAGTATTCCACAATACACCAGGGACTTCAATATTCCACATTACACCCGGGACTTCAGTATTCCACAATGCACCAGGGACTTCAGTATTCCACAACACACCAAGGACTTCAATATTCCACAATGCACCAGGGACTTCAGTATTCCACATTACACCCGGGACTTCAGCATTCCACAATACACCCGTACCTTCAGTGTTCCGCAATACACCCGAGACTTCTGTATTCCAGAATACACCCAGGACATCAGTATTCCACAATCCACCAGGAACTTTAGTATTGCCCAATACACCAGGGACTTCAGTATTCGACAATGCACCAGGGACTTCAGTATTCCACAATACACCAGGGACGTCAGTGTTCTACAAAACACCCGGGATTCAGTATTCCACAATACACCAGGGACTTGAGTGTTGCACAGTACACCCAGGACTTCAGTATTCCACAATGTACCAGGGACTTCAGTATTTCACAATATATATGGGACTTCAGTTTTGCAAAATACACCCGGGACTTTAGTATTCTGCAATATACCAGGGATTTCTGTATTCCACAATACACCAGGGACTTCAGTATTCCATAACACACCAAGGACTTCAATATTCCACAATGCACCAGGGACTTCAGTATTCCACATTGCACCCGGGACTTCAGCATTTCACAATACACCCGTACCTTCAGTGTTCCGCAATACACCCGAGACTTCAGTGTTGCACAATACACCCGGGATTTCAGTATTCCACAATACACCAGGATCTTTAGTATTGCACAGTACACCAGGGATATCAGTATTCCACAATGCACCAGGGACTTCTGTATTCCAGAATACACCCAGGACATCAGTATTCCACAATCCACCAGGAACTTTAGTATTGCCCAATACACCAGGGACTTCAGTATTCCACAATGCACCAGCGACTTCAGTATTCCACAATACACCAGGGACTTGAGTGTTGCACAATACACCCAGGACTTCAGTATTCTACAATATACCAGGGACTTCAGTATTCCACAATGCACCAGGGACTTCAGTATTCCACAATACACCCGGGATTTTAGTATTCCACAACACAGCAGGGACTTCAGTTTTGCACAATACTCCCGGGACTTCAGTATTCTACAATATACCAGGGACTTCTGTATTCCACAATACACCAGGGACTTCAGTATTCCACAATACACCCGGGACTTCAGTGTTCCACAATATACTAGGGACTTCAAGATTCCACAATACACCAATGACTTCAGTATTCCACAATACACCAGCGACTTCAGTGTTGCAGAATACACCTGGGTCTTTAGTATTCCACAAGAACCAGGGATTTCAGTATTCCACAATACACCAGGGCGTCAATATTCTACAATACACCCGGTACATCTGTATTCCACAATACACCTGGGAATTCAGTGTTGCACAGTACACCCAGGACTTCAGTATTCCACAATACACCAGGGACTTCAGTATTCCACAATACACCCGGGATTTCAGTATTCCACAACACAGCAGGGACTTTAGTATTGCACAATACTCCTGGGACATCAGTATTCCACAATACACCAGGGACTTCAGTATTCCACAATACACCCGGGACTTCAGTTTTCCACAATACACCCGGGAATTCACTATTCCAGAATACACCGGGGACTTCAGTATTGCACAATGCACCAGGGACTTCAGTGATGCACAATACACCCGGGTCTTCAGTATTCCACAATACAGCAGGGTCTTCAGTATTCCACAATACAGCAGGGACTTCAATATTCCACAATACACCAGGGACTTCAGTATTCCAGAACACACCAGGGACTTCAGTTTTGCACAATACACCCGGGCCTTCATTATTCCACAATACAGCCGTGACTTCAGTATTCCACAATACACCCGGGACTTCAGTGTTGCACAATACACCTGGGACTTCAGTATTCCACAATACACCAGGGCTTTCACTTCAGTTTTGCATAATACACCCGGGACTTCAGTATTCCACAATACACCAGGGACTTCAGTATTACACAATGCACCCGGGACTTCAGTATTACACAATATACCCGGGACTTCAGTATACCACAATGCACCAGTGACGTCAGTATTCTACATTATACCCGGAACTTCTGTATTGCACAATACACCAGTGACTTCAGTATTCCACAATACACCCGGGACTTCAGTGTTCCACAATATACCAGGGACTTCAGTATACCACAATACACCAATGACTTCAGTATTCCACAATACACCAGGGACTTCAGTGTTGCATAATACATCCGGGACTTCAGTATTCCACAATACACCCGGGATTTCAGTAATCCACAAAACACCCGGGACTTCAGTGTTGCACAACACACCAGTGACGTCAGTATTCCACATTACACCCGGGCCTTCATTATTCCACAATACAGCCGTGACTTCAGTATTCCACAATACACCCGGGACTTCAGTGTTGCACAATTCACCCGGGACTTCAGTATTCCACAATACACCAGGGCTTTCACTTCAGTATTCCACAATACACCCGTGACATCAGTATTCCACAATACACCCGGGACTTCAGTATTCCACAGTATAGCAGGGCGTCAATATTCTACAATACACCCGGGACTTCTGTATTCCACAATACACCAGGGACTTCAGAGTTGCACAGTACACCCAGGACTTCAGTATTCCACAATACACCAGGGACTTCAGTATTCCACAATACACGCGGGATTTCAGTAATCCACAAATCACCCGGGCTTCAGTGTTGCACAACACACCAGTGACTTCAGTATACCACATTACACCCGGGACTTCAGTATTACACAAGACACCAGGCACTTTATCATTCCACAATACACCCGTGCCTTCAGTGTTCCGCAATACACCCGAGACTTCAGTGTTGCACAATACACCCGGGATTTCAGTATTCCACAATACACCAGGGGTTTCAGCATTCCACAACACACCAGGGATTTCAGTATTCCACAATACACCAGCATCTTTAGTATTGCACAATACACCAGGGACGTCAGTATTCCACAATGCACCAGGGACTTCAGTATTCCAGAATACACCCAGGACATCAGTATTCCACAATACACCAGGAACTTTAGTATTGCACAATACACCAGGGACGTCAGTATTCCACAATACACCAGGGACGTCAGTATTCTACAATACACCGGGACTTCAGTATTCCACAATACACCCCGGACTTCAATATTCCACAATCCACCAGGGACTTCAGTATTGCACAATACACCAGGGTCTTCAGTATTCCACAATACACCATGGACTTCAGTATTCCACAATACACCGGGGACTTCAGTATTTCACAATGCACCAGCGACTTCAGTGTTGCACAATACACCCGGGACTTCAGTATTCCACAATACAGCAGGGTCTTCAGTGTTCCACAATACAGCAGGGACTTCAGTATTCCACAATACACCAGGGACTTCAGTTTTCCACAATACACCTGGGACTTCAGTATTCCAGAACACACCAGGGACTTCAGTTTTGCACAAAACACCCGGGCCTTCATTGTTCCACAATACACCAATGACTTCAGTATTCCACAATATACCAGGGACTTCAGTGTTCCACATTACAATCGGGACTTCAGTATTCCACAATACACCAGGGACTTCAGCATTCCACAATACACCCGTGACTTCAGTATTGAACAATACACCAAGGACTTCAATATTCCACAGTACACCAGGGACTTCAGTATTGCACAATACACCACGGTCTTCAGTATTCCACAATACACCCGGGACTTCAGTAATCCACAACACACCCGGGACTTCAGTGTTGCACAACACACCAGTGACATTATATTCCACAATGCATCTGTGATTTCACTATTCCACAACACGCCAGGGACTTCAGTTTTGCACACGACACCCGGGACTTCATTATTCCACAATACACCAGGGACTTCAGCATACCTCAATACACCCGAGACATCAGTATTGCACAATACACCCGGGATTTCAGTATTCCACAACACAGCAGGGGTTTCAGCATTCCACAACACACCAGGAATTGCAGTATTCCACAATACACCCGGGACTTTAGTATTCCACAATACACCAGGAACTTTAGTATTGCACAGTACACCAGGGACTTCAGTATTCCACAATACACCAGGAACTTTAGTATTGCACAGTACACCAGGGACTTCAGTATTCCACAATGCACCAGGGACTTCCATATTCCACAATACACCAGGAACTTTAGTATTGCACAATACACCAGGTGCTTCAGTATTCCACAATGCACCAGGGACTTCAGTATTCCACAATACACCAGGGACGTCAGTATTCAAAAATACACCCGGGACTTCAGTATTCCACATTACACCCGGGACTTCAGTATTACACAATACACCAGGCACTTCAGCATTCCACAATACACCCGAGACTTCAGTGTTCCGCAATACACCCGGGATTTCAGTATTCCACAATACACCAGGGGTTTCAGCATTCCACAACACACCAGGTCTTTCAGTATTCCACAATACACCAGGATCTTTAGTATTGCACAATACACCAGGGACGTCAGTATTCCACAATGCACCAGGGACTTCAGTATTCCAGGATACACCCAGGACATCAGTATTCCACAATGCACCAGGGACTTCAGTATTCCACAATACACCAGGGACGTCAGTATTCCACAATACACCATGGACTTGAGTGTTGCACAATACACCCAGGACTTCAGTATTCTACAATATACCAGAGACTTCAGTATTCCACAATACACCAGGGACTTCAGTATTGCACAATATACATGGGACTTCAGTTTTGCAAAATACACCCGGGACTTCAGTATTCTACAATATACCAGGGATTTCTGTATTCCACAATACACCAGGGACTTCAATATTCCACAACACACCAAGGACTTCAATATTCCACAATGCACCAGGGACTTCAGTATTACACAATACGCCAGGGACTTCAGTATTCCACAATACACTCGGGACTTCAGAAATCCAAAATACACCCGGGACTTCACTTTTGGACACTACACCCGGGACTTCATTATTCCACAATACACCAATGACGCAGTATTCCACAATACACCAGGGACTTCAATATTCCACATTACACCCGGGACTTCAGTATTCCACAATGCACCAGGGACTTCAGTATTCCACAACACACCAAGGACTTCAATATTCCACAATGCACCAGGGACTTCAGTATTCCACATTACACCCGGGACTTCAGCATTCCACAATACACCCGTACCTTCAGTGTTCCGCAATACACCCGAGACTTCAGTGTTGCACAATACACCCGGGATTTCAGTATTCCACAATACACCAGGATCTTTAGTATTGCACAGTACACCAGGGACATCAGTATTCCACAATGCACCAGGGACTTCTGTATTCCAGAATACACCCAGGACATCAGTATTCCACAATCCACCAGGAACTTTAGCATTGCCCAATACACCAGGGACTTCAGTATTCGACAATGCACCAGGGACTTCAGTATTCCACAATACACCAGGGACGTCAGTGTTCTACAAAACACCCGGGATTCAGTATTCCACAATACACCAGGGACTTGAGTGTTGCACAGTACACCCAGGACTTCAGTATTCCACAATGTACCAGGGACTTCAGTATTTCACAATATATATGGGACTTCAGTTTTGCAAAATACACCCGGGACTTTAGTATTCTGCAATATACCAGGGATTTCTGTATTCCACAATACACCAGGGACTTCAGTATTCCATAACACACCAAGGACTTCAATATTCCACAATGCACCAGGGACTTCAGTATTCCACATTGCACCCGGGACTTCAGCATTTCACAATACACCCGTACCTTCAGTGTTCCGCAATACACCCGAGACTTCAGTGTTGCACAATACACCCGGGATTTCAGTATTCCACAATACACCAGGATCTTTAGTATTGCACAGTACACCAGGGATATCAGTATTCCACAATGCACCAGGGACTTCTGTATTCCAGAATACACCCAGGACATCAGTATTCCACAATCCACCAGGAACTTTAGTATTGCCCAATACACCAGGGACTTCAGTATTCCACAATGCACCAGCGACTTCAGTATTCCACAATACACCAGGGACTTGAGTGTTGCACAAGACACCCAGGACTTCAGTATTCTACAATATACCAGGGACTTCAGTATTCCACAATGCACCAGGGACTTCAGTATTCCACAATACACCCGGGATTTTAGTATTCCACAACACAGCAGGGACTTCAGTTTTGCACAATACTCCCGGGACTTCAGTATTCTACAATATACCAGGGACTTCTGTATTCCACAATACACCAGGGACTTCAGTATTCCACAATACACCCGGGACTTCAGTGTTCCACAATATACTAGGGACTTCAAGATTCCACAATACACCAATGACTTCAGTATTCCACAATACACCAGCGACTTCAGTGTTGCAGAATACACCTGGGTCTTTAGTATTCCACAAGAACCAGGGATTTCAGTATTCCACAATACACCAGGGCGTCAATATTCTACAATACACCCGGTACATCTGTATTCCACAATACACCTGGGAATTCAGTGTTGCACAGTACACCCAGGACTTCAGTATTCCACAATACACCAGGGACTTCAGTATTCCACAATACACCCGGGATTTCAGTATTCCACAACACAGCAGGGACTTTAGTATTGCACAATACTCCTGGGACATCAGTATTCCACAATACACCAGGGACTTCAGTATTCCACAATACACCCGGGACTTCAGTTTTCCACAATACACCCGGGAATTCACTATTCCAGAATACACCGGGGACTTCAGTATTGCACAATGCACCAGGGACTTCAGTAATCCACAATACACCAGGGTTTCACTTCGGTATTCCACAATAAATCAGGGACTTCTGTATTCCGCAATACACCTGGGACTTCAATATTCCACAATACACCCGTGACATCTGTATTCCACAATACACCCGGGACTTCAGTATTCCACAGTGTAGCAGGGCGTCAATATTCTACAATACACCCGGGACTTCTGTATTCCACAATACACCAGGGACTTCAGAGTTGCACAGTACACCCAGGACTTCAGTATTCCACAATACACCAGGGACTTCAGTATTCCACAATACACGCGGGATTTCAGTAATCCACAAAACACCCGGGCTTCAGTGTTGCACAACACACCAGTGACTTCAGTATACCACATTACACCCGGGACTTCAGTATTACACAAGACACCAGGCACTTTATCATTCCACAATACACCCGTGCCTTCAGTGTTCCGCAATACACCCGAGACTTCAGTGTTGCACAATACACCCGGGATTTCAGTATTCCACAATACACCAGGGGTTTCAGTATTCCACAACACACCAGGGATTTCAGTATTCCACAATACACCAGCATCTTTAGTATTGCACAATACACCAGGGACGTCAGTATTCCACAATGCACCAGGGACTTCAGTATTCCAGAATACACCCAGGACATCAGTATTCCACAATACACCAGGAACTTTAGTATTCCACAATACGCCAGGGACGTCAGTATTCTACAATACACCAGGGACGTCAGTATTCTACAATACACCCGGGACTTCAGTATTCCACAATACACCCAGGACTTCAGTATTCCACAATACACCAGGAACTTTAGTATTGCACAATACACCAGGAACTTTAGTATTGCACAATACACCAGGGACTTCTGTATTCCACAATACACCCGGGACTTCAGTATTCCACAATACACCAGGGACTTCAGTATTCCACATTACACCCGGGTCTTCAGTATTCCTCAACACACGAAGCACTTCAATATTCCACAATCCACCAAGGACTTCAGTATTGCACAATACACCAGGGTCTTCAGTATTCCACAATACACCATGGACTTCAGTATTCCACAATACACCCGGGATTTCAGTATTCCACAACACAGCAGGGACTTCAGTTTTGCACAATTCACCCGGAATTTCAGTATTCCACAATACACCAGGGACTTCAGTATTCCACAATGCACCGGGGACTTCAGTATTTCACAATGCACCAGCGACTTCAGTGTTGCACAATACACCCGGGACTTCAGTATTCCACAATACAGCAGGGTCTTCAGTATTCCACAATACAGCAGGGTCTTCAGTGTTCCACAATACACCAGGGACTTCAGTATTCCACAATACACCTGGGACTTCAATATTCGAGAACACACCAGGGACTTCAGTTTTGCACAAAACACCCGGGCCTTCATTGTTCCACAATACACCAATGACTTCAGTATTCCACAATACACCAGGGACTTCAGTGTTCCACATTACAATCGGGACTTCAGTATTCCACAATACACCAGGGACATCAGCATTCCACAATACACCCGTGACTTCAGTATTGAACAATACACCCGGGACTTCAGTAATCCACAATACACCAGGATTTCACTTCAGTATTCCACAATAAATCAGGGACTTCTGTATTCCGCAATACACCTGGGACTTCAGTATTCCACAATACACCCGGGACTTCAGTATTCCACAACACAGCAGGGACTTCAGTTTTGGACAATACACCCGGGACTTCAGTATTCGACAATGCACCAGTGACGTCAGTATTCTACAATATACCCGGAACTTCTGTATTGCACAATACACCAGTGACTTCAGTATTCCACAATACACCCTGGACTTCAGTGTTCCACAATATACCAGGGACTTCAGTATTCAACAATACACCAATGACTTCAGTCTTCCACAATACACCAGGGACTTCAGTGTTGCATAATACACCCGGGACTCCAGTATTCCACAAGAACCAGGGACTTTAGTATTCCACAATACACCAGGGCGTCAATATTCTACAATACACCCGGGACTTCTGTATTCCACAATACACCAGGGACTTCAGTGTTGCACAGTACACCCAGGACTTCAGTATTCCACAATACACCAGGGACTTCAGTATTCCACAATACACCCGGGATTTCAGTATTCCACAACACAGCAGGGACTTCAGTTTTGCACAATACACCCGGGACTTCAGTATTCCACAATACACCAGGGACTTCAGTATTACACAATGCACCCGGGCGTCAATATTCTACAATACACCCGGGATTTCTGTATTCCACAATACACCAGGGATTTCAGCGTTGCACAGTACACCCAGGACTTCAGTATTCCAAAATACACCAGGGACTTCAGTATTCCACAGTACACCCAGGATTTCAGTATTCCACAATACACCAGGGACTTCAGTATTCCACAATACAGCCGGGATTTCAGTATTCCACAACACAGCAGGGACTTCAGTATTGCACAATACTCCCGGGACATCAGTATTCCACAATACACCCGGGAATTCACTATTCCAGAATACACCGGAGACTTCAGTGTTGCACAATGCACCAGGGACTTCAGTGTTGCACAATACACCCGGGACGTCAGCATTCCACAATACAGCAGGGTCTTCAGTATTCCACAATACAGCAGGGACTTCATTATTCCACAATACACCAGGGACTTCAGTATTCCAAAACACACCAGGGACTTCAGTTTTGCACAATACACCCGGGCCTTCATTATTCCACAATACAGCCGTGACTTCAGGATTCCACAATACACCCGGGACTTCAGTGTTGCACAATACACCCGGGACTTCAGGATTCCACAATACACCAGGGCTTTCACTTCAGCATTCCACAATACACCCGTGAGATCAGTATTCCACAATACACCCGGGACTTCAGTATTCCACAATACACCAGGGACTTCGGTATTCCACAATACACCAGGGACTTCGGTATTCCACAATACACCCGGGACTTCAGTGTTCCACAATACACCCGGGTCTTCAGTATTCCACAATATACCAGGGATTTCATTATTCCACAGTACACCAGGGACTTCAGTATTCCACAATACACCCGGGATTTCAGTATTCCACAACACAGCAGGGACTTCTGTTTTGCACAATACACCCGGGACTTCAGTATTACACAATGCACCCGGGACTTCAGTATTCCACAATACACCCGGGACTTCAGTATTCCACAATGCACCAGTGACGTCAGTATTCTACAATATACCCGGAACTTCTGTATTGCACAATAAACCAGTGACTTCAGTATTCCACAATACACCCGGGACTTCAGTGTTCCACAATATACCAGCGACTTCAGTATTCCACAATACACCAATGACTTCAGTATTCCACAATACACCAGCGACTTCAGTGTTGCATAATACACCCGGGACTTCAGTATTCCACAAGAACCAGGGACTTCAGTATTCCACAATACACCAGGGTGTCAATATTCTACAATACACCCGGGACTTGTGTATTCCACAATACAACAGGGACTTCAGTGTTGCACAGTGCACCCAGGACTTCAGTATTCCACAATCCACCAGGGACTTCAGTATTGCACAATACACCAGGGTCTTCAGTGTTCCACAATACACCATGGACTTCAGTATTCCACAATACACCCGGGATTTCAGTATTCCACAACACAGCAGGGACTTCAGTTTTGCACAATACACCCGGGACTTCAGTATTCCACAATACACCAGGGACTTCAGTATTACACAATGCATCCGGGACTTCAGTATTCCACAATATACCCGGGACTTCAGTATTCCACAATGCACCAGTGACGTCAGTATTCTACAATATGCCCGGAACTTCTGTATTGCACAATACACCAGTGACTTCAGTATTCCACAATACACCCGGGACTTCAGTGTTCCACAATATACCAGGGACTTCAGTATTCCACAATACACCAATGACTTCAGTATTCCACAATACACCCGTGACTTCAGTATTGAACAATACACCCGGGACTTCAGTATTGCACAATACACCCGGGACTTTAGTAATCCACAATACACCAGGGTTTCACTTCAGTATTCCACAATAAATCAGGGACTTATGTATTCCGCAATACACCTGGGACTTCAATATTCCACAATACACCCGGGACTTCAGTATTCCACAATACACCAGGGACTTCAGGATTACACAATGCACCCGGGACTTCAGTATTAAACAATATACCCGGGACTTCAGTATTCCACAATGCACCAGTGACGTCAGTATTCTACAATACACCCGGAACTTCTGTATTGCACAATACACCAGTGACTTCAGTATTCCACAATACACCCGGGACTTCAGTGTACCACAATATACCAGGGACTTCAGTATTCCACAATACACCAATGACTTCAGTTTTCCACAATACACCAGGGACTTCAGTATTCCACAATACAGTAGGGCGTCAATATTCTACAATACACCCGGGACTTCTGTATTCCACAATACACCAGGGACTTCAGTATTCCACAATACACCAGGGACTTCAGTGTTGCACAGTACACCCAGGACTTCAGTATTCCACAATACACCAGGGACTTCAGTATTCCACAATACACCCGAGATTTCAGTAATCCACAAAACACCCGGGACTTCAGTGTTGCACAACACACCAGTGACTTCAGTATTCCACAATTCACCTGGGATTTCACGATTCCACAACACACCAGGGACTTCAGTGTTGCACAGTACACCCAGGACTTCAGTATTCCACAATACACCAGTGACTTCAGTATTCCACAATACACCCAGGATTTCTGTAATCCACAAAATACCCAGGACTTCAGTGTTGCACAACACACCAGTGACTTCAGTATTCCACAATTCACCTGGGATTTCACGATTCCACAACACACCAGGGACTTCAGTATTCCACAATACACCCGGGACTTCATTGTTCCATAAAACACCAGCGACTTCAGTGTTGCTGAATACACCCGGGTCTTTAGTATTCCACAAGAACCAGGGAGTTCAGTATTCCACAATATACCAGGGCGTCAATATTCTACAATACACCCGGTACATCTGTATTCCACAATACACCAGGGACTTCAGTGTTGCACAGTACACCCAGGACTTCAGTATTCCACAATACACCAGGGACTTCAGTATTCCACAATACACCCGGGATTTCAGTATTCCACAACACAGCAGGGACTTCAGTTTTGCACAATACACCAGGGACTTCAGTATTACACAATGCAGCCGGGACTTCAGTATTCCACAATATACCCGGGACTTCAGTATTCCACAATGCACCAGTGACGTCAGTATTCTACAATATACCCGGAACTTCTGTATTGCACAATACACCAGTGACTTCAGTATTCTACAATATACCTGGGACTTCAGTGTTCCACAATATACCAGGGACTTCAGTATTCCACAATACACCAATGACTTCAGTGTTCCACAATACACCCGGGCGTCAATATTCTACAATACACCCGGGACTTCTGTATTCCACAATACACCAGGGATTTCAGTGTTGCACAGTACACCCAGGACTTCAGTATTCCACAATACACCTTGGACTTCAGTATTCCACAGTACACCCAGGACTTCAGTATTCCACAATACACCAGGGACTTCAGTATTCCCCAAGACAGCCGAGATTTCAGTATTCCACAACACAGCAGGGACTTCAGTATTGCACAATACTCCCGGGACATCAGTATTCCACAATACACCAGGGACTTCAGTATTCCACAATACACCCGAGAATTCACTATTCCAGAATACACCGGGGACTTCAGTATTGCACAATGCACCAGGGACTTCAGTGTTGCACAATACACCCGGGACACAGTATTCCACAATACAGCAGGGTCTTCAGTATTCCACAATACAGCAGGGACTTCAGTTTTGCACAATACACCCGGGCCTTCATTATTCCACAATACAGCCGTGACTTCAGTATTCCACAATGCACCCGGGACTTCAGTGTTGCACAATACACCCGGGACTTCAGGATTCCACAATTCACCAGGGCTTTCACTTCAGCATTCCACAATACACCCGTGACATCAGTATTCCACAATACACCCGGGACTTCAGTATTCCACAATACACCAGGGACTTCAGTATTACACAATGCATCCGGGACTTCAGTATTGAACAATACACCCGGGACTTCAGTATTGCACAACACACCCGGGACTTCAGTAATCCACAATACACCAGGGTTTCACTTCGGTATTCCACAATAAATCAGGGACTTCTGTATTCCGCAATACACCTGGGACTTCAATATTCCACAATACACCCGGGACTTCAGTATTCCACAACACAGCAGGGACTTCAGTATTCCACAATACACCAGGGACTTCAGTATTACACAATGCACCCGGGACTTCAGTATTAAACAATATACCCGGGACTTCAGTATTCCACAATGCACCAGTGACTTCAGTATTCTACAATATACCCGGAACTTCTGTATTGCACAATACACCAGTGACTTCAGTATTCCACAATACACCCTGGACTTCAGTGTTCCACAATATACCAGGGACTTCAGTATTCCACAATACACCAATGACTTCAGTATTCCACAATACACCAGGGACTTCAGTGTTGCATAATACACCCGGGACTTCAGTATTCCACAAGAACCAGGGACTTCAGTATACCACAATACATCAGGGCGTCAATATTCTACAATACACCCGGGACTTCTGTATTCCGCAATACACCAGGGACTTCAGTGTTGCACAGTACACCCAGGACTTCAGTATTCCACAATACACCAGGGACTTCAGTATTCCACAATAAACCAGGGACTTCAGTATTCCACAATACACCCGGGATTTCAGTATTCCACAACACAGCAGGGACTTCAGTTTTGCACAATACACCCGGGACTTCAGTATTCCACAATACACCAGGGACTTCAGTATTACACAATGCACCCGGAACTTCTGTATTGCACAATACACCAGTGACTTCAGTATTCTACAAGACACCCGGGACTTCAGTGTTCCACAATATACCAGGGACTTCAGTATTCCACAATACACCAATGACTTCAGTCTTCCACAATACACCAGGGACTTCAGTGTTGCATGATACACCCGGGACTTCAGTATTCCACAAGAACCAGGGGCTTCAGTATTCCACAATACACCCGGGCGTCAATATTCTACAATACACCCGGGACTTCTGTATTCCACAATACACCAGGGATTTCAGTGTTGCACAGTACACCCAGGACTTCAGTATTCCACAATACACCAGAGACTTCAGTATTCCACAGTACACCCAGGACTTCAGTATTCTACAATACACCAGGGACTTCAGTATTCCACAATACACCCGGGATTTCAGTATTCCACAACACAGCAGGGACTTCAGTATTGCACAATACTCCCGGGACATCAGTATTCCACAATACACCAGGGACTTCAGTTTTCCACAATACACCCGGGAATTCACTATTCCACAATACACCGGGGACTTCAGTATTCCAAAACACACCAGGGACTTCAGTTTTGCACAATACACCCGGGCCTTCATTATTCCACAATACAGCCGTGACTTCAGTATTCCACAATACACCCGGGACTTCAGTGTTGCACAATACACCCGGGACTTCAGTATTCCACAATACACCAGGGCTTCCACTTCAGCATTCCACAATACACCCGTGATATCGGTATTCTACAATACACGCGGGACGTCAGTCTTCTACAATATACCCGGAACTTCTGTATTGCACAATACACCAGGGATTTCATTATTCCACAATACACCAGGGACTTCAGTATTCCACAATACACCCGGGATTTCAGTATTCCACAACACAGCAGTGACTTCAGTTTTGCACAATACACCAGGGACTTCAGTATTACACAATGCACCAGGGACTTCAGTATTCCACAATATACCCGGGACTTCAGTATTCCACAATGCACCAGTGACGTCAGTCTTCTACAATATACCCGGAACTTCTGTATTGCACAATACACCAGTGACTTCAGTATTCCACAATATACCAGCGACTTCAGTATTCCACAATACACCAATGACTTCAGTATTCCACAATACACCAGCGACTTCAGTGTTGCATAATATACCCGGGACTTCAGTATTCCACAAGAACCAGGGACTTCAGTATTACACAATGCATCCGGGACTTCAGTATTCCACAATATACCCGGGACTTCAGTATTCCACAATGCACCAGTGACGTCAGTATTCTACAATATACCCGGAACTTCTGTATTGCACAATACACCAGTGACTTCAGTCTTCCACAATACACCCGGGACTTCAGTGTTCCACAATATACCAGGGACTTCAGTATTCCACAATACACCAATGACTTCAGTATTCCACAATACACCCGTGACTTCAGTATTGAACAATACACCCGGGACTTCAGTATTGCACAATACACCCGGGACTTCAGTGATCCACAATACACCAGGGTTTCACTTCAGTATTCCACAATAAATCAGGGACTTCTGTATTCCGCAATACACCTGGGACTTCAATATTCCACAATACACCTGGGACTTCAGTATTCCACAACACAGCAGGGACTTCAGTTTTGCACAATACACCCGGGACTTCAGTATTCCACAATACACCAGGGACTTCAGTATTACACAATGCACCCGGGACTTCAGTATTAAACAATATACCCGGGACTTCAGTATTCCACAATGCACCAGTGACGTCAGTATTCTACAATATACCCGGAACTTCTGTATTGCACAATACACCAGTGACTTCAGTATTCCACAATAGACCTTGGACTTCAGTGTTCCACAATATACCAGGGACTTCAGTATTCCACAATACACCAATGACTTCAGTATTCCACAATACACCAGGGACTTCAGTGTTGCATAATACACCCGGGACTTCAGTATTCCACAAGAACCAGGGACTTCAGTATTCCACAATACATCAGAGCGTCAATATTCTACAATACACCCGGGACTTCTGTATTCCACAATACACCAGGGACTTCAGTGTTGCACAGTACACCCAGGACTTCAGTATTCCACAATACACCAGGGACTTCAGTATTCTACAATACACCCGGGACTTCAGTATTCCACAATATACCAGGGACTGCAGTATTCCACAATACACCAATGACTTCAGTCTTCCACAATACACCAGGGACTTCAGTGTTGCATAATACACCCGGGACTTCAGTATTCCACAATAACCAGGGACTTCAGTATTCCACAATACACCCGGGCGTCAATATTCTACAATACACCCGGGACTTCTGTATTCCACAATACACCAGGGATTTCAGTGTTGCACAGTACACCCAGGACTTCAGTATTCCACAATACACCAGGGACTTCAGTATTCCACAGTACACCCAGGACTTCAGTATTCCACAATACACCAGGGACTTCAGTATTCCACAATACACCCGGGATTTCAGTATTCCACAACACAGCAGGGACTTCAGTATTGCACAATACTCCCGGGACATCAGTATTCCACAATACAGCAGGGACTTCAGTATTCCACAATACACCCGGGAATTCACTATTCCAGAATACACCGGGGACTTCAGTATTCCAAAACACACCAGGGACTTCAGTATTCCACAATACACCCGGGCCTTCATTATTCCACAATACAGCCGTGACTTCAGTATACCACAATACACCCGGGACTTCAGTGTTCCACAATACACCCGGGACTTCAGTATTCCACAATACACCAGGGCTTCCACTTCATCATTCCACAATACACCCGTGACATCGGTATTCCACAATACACCCGGGACTTCAGTATTCCACAATACACCAGGGACTTCAGTATTCCACAATACACCCGGGACTTCAGTGTTCCACAATACACCCGGGTCTTCAGTATTCCACAATATACCAGGGATTTCATTATTCCACAATACACCAGGGACTTCAGTATTCCACAATACACCCGGGATTTCAGTATTCCACAACACAGCAGGGACTTCAGTTTTGCACAACACACCCGGGACTTCAGTATTACACAATGCACCCGGGACTTCAGTATTCCACAATATACCCGGGACTTCAGTATTCCACAATGCACTAGTGACGTCAGTATTCTACAAAATACCCGGAACTTCTGTATTGCACAATACACCAGTGATTTCAGTATTCCACAATACACCCTGGACTTCAGTGTTCCACAATATACCAGGGACTTCAGTATTCCACAATACACCAATGACTTCAGTATTCCACAATACACCAGGGACTTCAGTGTTGCATAATACACCCGGGACTTCAGTATTCCACAAGAACCAGGGACTTCAGTATACCACAATACATCAGGGCGTCAATATTCTACAATACACCCGGGACTTCTGTATTCCACAATACACCAGGGACTTCAGTGTTGCACAGTACACCCAGGACTTCAGTATTCCACAATACACCAGGGGCTTCAGTATTCCACAATACACCAGGGACTTCAGTATTCCACAATACACCCGGGATTTCAGTATTCCACAACACAGCAGTGACTTCAGTTTTGCACAATACACCCGGGACTTCAGTATTCCACAATACACCAGGGACTTCAGTATTACACAATGCACCCGGAACTTCTGTATTGCACAATACACCAGTGACTTCAGTATTCTACAATACACCCGGGACTTCAGTGTTCCACAATATACCAGGGACTTCAGTATTCCACAATACACCAATGACTTCAGTCTTCCACAATACATCAGGGACTTCAGTGTTGCATAATACACCCGGGACTTCAGTATTCCACAAGAACCAGGGACTTTAGTATTCCACAATACACCCGGGCGTCAATATTCCACAATACACCCGGGACTTCTGTATTCCACAATACACCAGGGACTTCAGTGTTGCACAGCACACCCAGGACTTCAGTATTCCACAATACACCAGGGGCTTCAGTATTCCACAATACACCAGGGACTTCAGTATTCCACAACACAGCAGGGACTTCAGTTTTGCACAATACACCGGGACTTCAGTATTCCACAATACACCAGGGACTTCAGTATTACACAGTGCCCCCGGGACTTCAGTATTCCACAATATACCCAGGACTTCAGTATTCCACAATGCACCAGTGACGTCAGTATTCTACAATATACCCGGAACTTCTGTATTGCACAATACACCAGTGACTTCAATATTCCACAATACACCCGGGACTTCAGTATTCCACAATATACCAGGGACTTCAGTATTCCACAATGCACCAATGACTTCAGTATTCCACAATACACCAGGGACTTCAGTGTTGCATAATACACCCGGGACTTCAGTATTCCACAAGAACCAGGGACTTCAGTATTCCACAATACACCCGAGCGTCAATATTCTACAATACACCCGGGACCTCTGTATTCCACAATACACCAGGGATTTCAGTGTTGCACAGTACACCCAGGACTTCAGTATTCCACAATACACCAGGGACTTCAGTATTCCACAGTACACCCAGGACTTCAGTATTCCACAATACACCAAAGACTTCAGTATTCCACAATACACCCGGGATTTCAGTATTCCACAACACAGCAGGGACTTCAGTATTGCACAATACTCCAGGGACATCAGTATTCCACAATACACCAGGGACTTCAGTATTCCACAATACACTCGGGACTTCAGTTTTCCACAATACACCTGGGAATTCACTATTCCAGAATACACCGGGGACTTCTGTATTCCACAACACACCCGGGACTTCAGTGTTACACAATACACCAGGGACTTCAGTATACCACAATACACCAGGGACTTCAGTATTGCACAATAGACCCGGGATTTCAGTATTCCACAACACAGCAGGGACTTCAGTTTTGCACAATACACCCGGGACTTCAGTATTCCACAATACACCAGGGATTTCATTATTCCACAATACACCAGGGACTTCAGTATTCCACAATACACCCGGGATTTCAGGATTCCACAACACAGCAGGGACATCAGTTTTGCACAATACACCCGGGACTTCAGTATTACACAATGCACCCGGGACTTCAGTATTAAACAATACACCCGGAACTTCTGTATTGCACAATACACCAGTGACTTCAGTATTCCACTATACACCAGCGACTTCAGTATTCCACAATACACCAATGACTTCAGTATTCCACAATACACCAGCGACTTCAGTGTTGCATAATATACCCGGGACTTCAGTATTCCACAAGAACCAGGGACTTCAGTATTCCACAATACACCAGGGCGTCAATATTCAACAATACACCCGGGACTTCTGTATTCCACAATACACCAGGGACTTCAGTGTTGCACAGCACACCCAGGACTTCAGTTTTGCACAATACACCCGGGACTTCAGTATTCCACAATACACCAGGGACTTCAGTATTACACAATGCACCCGGGACTTCAGTATTCCACAATATACCCAGGACTTCAGTATTCCACAATGCACCAGTGCCGTCAGTATTCTACAATATACCCGGAACTTCTGTATTGCACAATACACCAGTGACTTCAGTATTCCACAATACACCCGGGACTTCAGTGTTCCACAATATACCAGGGACTTCAGTATTCCACAATACACCAATGACTTCAGTATTCCACAATACACCATGGACTTCAGTATTCCACAATACACCAGCGACTTCAGTATTACACAATGCACCCGGGACTTCAGTATTCCACAATGCACCAGTGACTTCAGTATTCCACAATACACCAGGGACTTCAGTATTCCACAATACACCCGGGACTTCAGTGTTCCACAATACACCCGGGTCTTCAGTATTCCACAATATACCAGGGATTTCATTATTCCACAATACACCAGGGACTTCAGTATTCCACAATACACCCGGGATTTCAGTATTCCACAACACAGCAGGGACTTCAGTTTTGCACAATACACCCGGGACTTCAGTATTACACAATGCAGCCGGGACTTCAGTATTCCACAATATACCCGGGACTTCAGTATTCCACAATGCACCAGTGACGTCAGTATTCTACAATATACCCGGAACTTCTGTATTGCACAATACACCAGTGACTTCAGTATTCCACAATACACCCGGGACTTCAGTGTTCCACAATATACCAGCGACTTCAGTATTCCACAATACACCAATGACTTCAGTATTCCACAATACACCAGCGACTTCAGTGTTGCATAATATACCCGGGACTTCAGTATTCCACAAGAACCAGGGACTTCAGTATTCCACAATACACCAGGGCATCAATATTCAACAATACACCCGGGACTTCTGTATTCCACAATACACCAGGGACTTCAGTGTTGCACAGCACACCCAGGACTTCAGTATTCCACAATACACCAGGGGCTTCAGTATTCCACAATACACCAGGGACTTCAGTATTCCACAACACAGCAGGGACTTCAGTTTTGCACAATACACCCGGGACTTCGGTATTCCACAATACACCAGGGACTTCAGTATTACACAATGCACCCGGGACTTCAGTATTCCACAATATACCCAGGACTTCAGTATTCCACAATGCACCAGTGACGTCAGTATTCTACAATATACCCGGAACTTCTGTATTGCACAATACACCAGTGACTTCAGTATTCCACAATACACCCGGGACTTCAGTGTTCCACAATATACCAGGGACTTCAGTATTCCACAATGCACCAATCACTTCAGTATTCCACAATACACCAGGGACTTCAGTTTTGCACAATACACCCGGGCCTTCATTATTCCACAATACAGCCGTGACTTCAGTATTCCACAATACACCCGGGACTTCAGTGTTGCACAATACACCCGGGACTTCAGTATTCCACAATACACCAGGGCTTCCACTTCATCATTCCACAATACACCCGTGACATCGGTATTCCACAATACACCAGGGACTTCAGTATTCCACAATGCACCAGGGACTTCAGTATTCCACAACACAGCAGGGACTTCAGTTTTGCACAATACACCCGGGACTTCAGTATTCCACAATACACCAGGGACTTCAGTATTACACAATGCACCCGGAACTTCTGTATTGCACAATACACCAGTGACTTCAGTATTCTACAATACACCCGGGACTTCAGTGTTCCACAATATACCAGGGACTTCAGTATTCCACAATACACCAATGACTTCAGTCTTCCACAATACACCAGGGACTTCAGTGTTGCATAATACACCCGGGACTTCAGTATTCCACAAGAACCAGGGACTTCAGTATTCCACAATACACCCGGGCGTCAATATTCTACAATACACCCGGGACTTCTGTATTCCACAATGCACCAGGGATTTCAGTTTTGCACAGTACACCCAGGACTTCAGTATTCCACAACACAGCAGGGACTTCAGTATTGCGCAATACTCCCGGGACATCAGTATTCCAGAATACACCGGGGACTTCAGTATTCCAAAACACACCAGGGACTTCAGTTTTGCACAATACACCCGGGCCTTCATTATTCCACAATACAGCCGTGACTTCAGTATTCCACAATACACCCGGGACTTCAGTGTTGCACAATACACCCGGGACTTCAGTATTCCACAACACACCAGGGCTTCCACTTCAGCATTCCACAATACACCCGTGATATCGGTATTCTACAATACACCCGGGACTTCAGTATTCCACAATACACCAGGGACTTCAGTATTCCACAATACACCCGGGTCTTCAGTATTCCACAACACAGCAGGGACTTCAGTTTTGCACAATACACCCGGGACTTCAGTATTCCACAATATACCCGGGACTTCAGTATTCCACAATGCACCAGTGACGTCAGTCTTCTACAATATACCCGGAACTTCTGTATTGCACAATACACCAGTGACTTCAGTATTCCATCAATACACCCGGGACTTCAGTGTTCCACAATATAACAGCGACTTCAGTATTCCACAATACACCAATGACTTCAGTATTCCACAATACACCAGGGATTTCAGTGTTGCACAGTACACCCAGGACTTCAGTATTCCACAATACACCAAGGACTTCAGTATTCCACAGCACACCCAGGACTTCAGTATTCCACAATACACCAAAGACTTCAGTATTCCACAATACACCCGGGATTTCAGTATTCCACAACACAGCAGGGACTTCAGTATTGCACAATACTCCAGGGACATCAGTATTCCACAATACACCAGGGACTTCAGTATTGAACGATACACCCGGGACTTCAGTATTGATCAATACACCCGGGACTTCAGTGTTCCACAATATACCAGCGACTTCAGTATTCCACAATACACCAATGACTTCAGTATTCCACAATACACCAGCGACTTCAGTGTTGCATAATATTCCCGGGACTTCAGTATTCCACAAGAACCAGGGACTTCAGTATTACACAATGCATCCGGGACTTCAGTATTCCACAATATACCCGGGACTTCAGTATTCCACAATGCACCAGTGACGTCAGTATTCTACAATATACCCGGAACTTCTGTATTGCACAATACACCAGTGACTTCAGTCTTGCACAATACACCCGGGACTTCAGTGTTCCACAATATACCAGGGACTTCAGTATTCCACAATACACCAATGACTTCAGTATTCCACAATACACCCGTGACTTCAGTATTGAACAATACACCTGGGACTTCAGTATTGCACAATACACCCGGGTGTTCTGTATTACACAATACACCAGGGATTTCAGTGTTGCACAGTACACGCAGGACTTCAGTATTCCACAATACACCAAGGACTTCAGTATTCCACAGCACACCCAGGACTTCAGTATTCCACAATACACCAAAGACTTCAGTATTCCACAATACACCCGGGATTTCAGTATTCCACAACACAGCAGGGACTTCAGTATTGCACAATACTCCAGGGACATCAGTATTCCACAATACACCAGGGACTTCAGTATTGCACAATACACCCGGGACTTCAGTAATCCACAATACACCAGGGTTTCACTTCAGCATTCCACAATAAATCAGGGACTTCTGTATTCCGCAATACACCTGGGACTTCAATATTCCACAATACACCTGGGACTTCAGTATTCCACAACACAGCAGGGACTTCAGTTTTGCACAATGCACCCGGGACTTCAGTATTCCACAATACACCAGGGACTTCAGTATTACACAATGCACCCGGGACTTCAGTATTAAACAATATACCCGGGACTTCAGTATTCCACAATGCACCAGTGACGTCATAATTCTACAATATACCCGGAACTTCTGTATTGCACAATACACCAGTGACTTCAGTATTCCACAATAGACCCTGGACTTCAGTGTTCCACAATATACCAGGGACTTCAGTATTCCACAATACACCAATGACTTCAGTATTCCACAATACACCAGGGACTTCAGTGTTGCATAATACACCCGGGACTTCAGTATTCCACAAGAACCAGGGACTTCAGTATTCCACAATACATCAGAGCGTCAATATTCTACAATACACCCGGGACTTCTGTATTCCACAATACACCAGGGACTTCAGTGTTGCACAGTACACCCAGGACTTCAGTATTCCACAATACACCAGGGACTTCAGTATTCTACAATACACTCGGGACTTCAGTATTCCACAATATACCAGGGACTTCAGTATTCCACAATACACCAATGACTTCAGTGTTCCACAATACACCCGGGATTTCAGTATTCCACAACACAGCAGCAACTTCAGTTTTGCACAATACACCCGGGACTTCAGTATTCCACAATACACCAGGGACTTCAGTATTACACAATGCACCCGGAACTTCTGTATTGCACAATACACCAGTGACTTCAGTATTCCACAATACACCCGGGACTTCAGTGTTCCACAATATACCAGGGACTTCAGTATTCCACAATACACCAATGACGTCAGTCTTCCACAATACACCAGGGACTTCAGTGTTGCATAATACACCCGCGACTTCAGTATTCCACAAGAACCAGGGACTTCAGTATTCCACAATACACCCGGGCGTCAATATTCTACAATACACCCGGGACTTCTGTATTCCACAATACACCAGGGATTTCAGTGTTGCACAGTACACCCAGGACTTCAGTATTCCACAATACACCAGGGCTTCCACTTCATCATTCCACAATACACCCGTGACATCGGTATTCCACAATACACCCGGGACTTCAGTATTCCACAATACACCAGGGACTTCAGTATTCCACAACACACCCGGGACTTCAGTGTTCCACAATACACCCGGGTCTTCAGTATTCCACAATATACCAGGGATTTCATTATTCCACAATACACCAGGGACTTCAGTATTCCACAATACACCCGGGATTTCAGTATTCCACAACACAGCAGGGACTTCAGTTTTGCACAATACACCAGGGACTTCAGTATTACACAATGCACCCGGGACTTCAGTATTCCACAATATACCCGGGACTTCAGTATTCCACAATGCACCAGTGACGTCAGTATTCTACAAAATACCCGGAACTTCTGTATTGCACAATACACCAGTGACTTCAGTATTCCACAATACACCCTGGACTTCAGTGTTCCACAATATGCCAGGGACTTCAGTATTCCACAATACACCAATTACTTCAGTATTCCACAATACACCAGGGACTTCAGTGTTGCATAATACACCCGGGACTTCAGTACTCCACAAGAACCAGGGACTTTAGTATTCCACAATACACCAGGGCGTCAATATTCTACAATACACCCGGGACTTCTGTATTCCACAATACACCAGGGACTTCAGTGTTGCACAGTACACCCAGGACTTCAGTATTCCACAATACACCAGGGACTTCAGTATTCCACAATACACCCGGGATTTCAGTATTCCACAACACAGCAGGGACTTCAGTTTTGCACACTACACCCAGGACTTCAGTATTCCACAATGCACCAGGGACTTCAGTATTCCACAATACACCAGGGACGTCAGTATTCTACAAAACACCCGGGACGTCAGTATTCCACAATCCACCAGGAACTTTAGTATTGCACAATACACCAGGGACTTCAGTATTCCACAATGCACCAGGGTCTTCAGTATTCCACAATACACCAGGGACGTCAGTGTTCTACAAAACACCCGGGACTTCAGTATTCCACAATACACCAGGGACTTGAGTGTTGCACAATACACCCAGGACTTCAGAATTCTACAATATACCAGGGACTTCAGTATTCCACAATGCACCAGGGACTTCAGTATTCCACAATACACCAGGGACGTCAGTATTCTACAATACACCCGGGACTTCAGTATTCCACAATAAACCCCGGACTTCAGTATTCCACAATACACCAGGGACTTCTGTATTCCTCAACACACGAAGCACTTCAATATTCCACAATCCACCAGGGACTTCAGTATTGCACAATACACCAGGGTCTTCAGTGTTCCACAATACACCATGGACTTCAGTATTCCACAATACACCCGGGATTTCAGTATTCCACAACACAGCAGGGACTTCAGTTTTGCACAATACACCCGGGACTTCAGTATTCCACAATACACCAGGGACTTCAGTATTACACAATGCACCCTGGACTTCAGTATTCCACAATATACCCAGGACTTCAGTATTCCACAATGCACCAGTGACGTCAGTATTCCACAATATACCCGGAACTTCTGTATTGCACAATACACCAGTGACTTCAGTATTCCACAATACACCCGGGACTTCAGTGTTCCACAATATACCAGGGACTTCAGTATTCCACAAGAACCAGGGACTTCAGTATTCCACAATACACCAGGGCGTCAATATTCTACAATACACCCGGGACTTCTGTATTCCACAATACACCAGGGACTTAAGTGTTGCACAGTACACCCAGGACTTCAGTATTCCACAATACACCAGGGACTTCAGTATTCCACAATACACCAGGTACTTCAGTATTCCACAATGCACCAGGGAATTGCGTATTCCACAATACACCAGGAACTTTAGTTTTGCACAATACACCAGGTACTTCTGTATTCCACAATGCACCAGGGACTTCAGTATTCCACAATACACCAGGGACGTCAGTATTCTACAATACACCCGGGACTTCAGTATTCCACAATACACCCCGGACTTCAGTATTCCACAATACACCAGGGACTTCAGTATTGCACAATACACCAGGGACTTCTGTATTCCACAATACACCCGGGACTTCAGTATTCCACAATACACCAGGGACTTCAGTATTCCACATTACACCCGGGTCTTCAGTATTCCTCAACACACGAAGCACTTCAATATTCCACAATCCACCAGGGACTTCAGTATTGCACAATACACCAGGGTCTTCAGTGTTCCACAATACACCATGGACTTCAGTATTCCACAATACACCCGGGATTTCAGTATTCCACAACACAGCAGGGACTTCAGTTTTGCACAATACACCCGGGATTTCAGTATTCTACAATACACCAGGGACTTCAGTATTCCACAATACACCCGGGATTTCAGTATTCCACAACACAGCAGGGACTTCAGTATTCCACAATACACCCGGGATTTCAGTATTCCACAACACAGCAGGGACTTCAGTTTTGCACAATACACCCGGGACTTCAGTATTACACAATGCACCCGGGACTTCAGTATTCCACAATACACCCGGGACTTCACTGTTCCACAATATACCAGGGACTTCAGTATTCCACAATACACCAGGGACTTCAGTGTTCCACAATATACCAGGGACTTCAGTATTCCACAATACACCAATGACTTCAGTATTCCACAATACACCAGGGACTTCAGTGTTGCATAATACACCCGGGACTTCAGTATTCCACAATACACCCGAGATTTCAGTAATCCACAAAACACCCGGGACTTCAGTGTTGCACAACAAACCAGTGACTTCAGTATTCCACAATTCACCTGGGATTTCACGATTCCACAACACACCAGGGACTTCAGTGTTGCACAGTACACCCAGGACTTCAGTGTTCCACATTACAATCGGGACTTCAGTATTCCACAATACACCCGGGACTTCAGTAATCCATAATACACCAGGGTTTCACTTCAGTATTCCACAATAAATCAGGGACTTCTGTATTCCGCAATACATCTGGGACTTCAGTATTCCACAATACACCGGGGACTTCAGTATTCCACAACACAGCAGCGACTTCAGTTTTGCACAATACACCCGGGACTTCAGTATTCCACAATACACCAGGGACTTCAGTATTACACAATGCACCCGGGACTTCAGTATTCCACAATATACCCGGGATTTCAGTATTCCACAATGCACCAGTGACGTCAGTATTCTACAATATACAAGGAACTTCTGTATTGCACAATACACCAGTGACTTCAGTATTCCACAATACACCCGGGACTTCACTGTTCCACAATAAACCAGGGACTTCAGTATTCCACAATACACCAGGGACTTCAGTGTTGCATAATACACCCGGGACTTCAGTACGCCACAAGAACCAGGGACTTTAGTATTCCACAATACACCAGGGCGTCAATATTCTACAATACACCCGGGACTTCTGTATTCCACAATACACCAGGGACTTCAGTGTTGCACAGTACACCCAGGACTTCAGTATTCCACAATACACCAGGGACTTCAGTATTCCACAATACACCCGGGATTTCAGTATTCCACAACACAGCAGGGACTTCAGTTTTGCACACTACACCCAGGACTTCAGTATTCCACAATACACCAGGGACTTCAGTATTCCACAATGCACCAGGGACTTCAGTATTCCACAATACACCAGGGACGTCAGTATTCTACAAAACACCCGGGACGTCAGTATTCCACAATCCACCAGGAACTTTAGTATTGCACAATACACCAGGAACTTCAGTATTCCACAATGCACCAGGGTCTTCAGTATTCCACAATACACCAGGGACGTCAGTGTTCTACAAAACACCCGGGACTTCAGTATTCCACAATACACCAGGGACTTGAGTGTTGCACAATACACCCAGGACTTCAGAATTCTACAATATACCAGGGACTTCAGTATTCCACAATGCACCAGGGACTTCAGTATTCCACAATACACCCGGGATTTCAGTATTCCACAACACAGCAGGGACTTCAGTTTTGCACAATACTCCCGGGACATCAGTATTCCACAATGCACCAGGGACGTCAGTATTCTACAATATACCAGGGACTTCTGTATTCCACAATACACCAGGGACTTTAGTATTCCACAATACACCCGGGACTTCATTGTTCCACAATACACCAATGACTTCAGTATTCCACAACACAACAGCGACTTCAGTGTTGCAGAATACACCCGGGTCTTTAGTATTCCACTCGAACAAGGGAGTTCAGTATTCCACAATACACCAGGGCGTCAATATTCTACAATACACCCGGGATTTCAGTATTCCACAATACACCAGGGGTTTCAGCATTCCACAAGACACCCAGGACTTCAGTATTCCACATTACACCCGGGACTTCAGTATTCCACAATACACCAGGCACTTCAGCATACCTCAACACACCCGTGCCTTCAGTATTCCGCAATACACCCGAGACTTCAGTATTGCACAATACACCCGGGATTTCAGTATTCCACAATACACCAGGGGTTTCAGCATTCCACAAGACACCAGGGACTTCAGTATTCCACAACACACCCGGGACTTCAGTGTTGCACAACACACCAGTGACTTCAGTATTCAACAATACACCACGGGTTTCAGCATTCCACAACACATCAGGGACTTCAGTATTCCACAATACACCCGGGACTTCAGTTTTCCACAATGCACCAGGGACTTCAGTTTTCCACAATACACCAGGTACTTTAGTATTGCACAATACACCAGGGACTTCAGTATTCCACAATGCACCAGGGACTTCATTATTGCACAATACACCAGGGTCTTCAGTATTCTACAATACACCCGGGACTTCAGTGTTGCACAACACAGCAGTGGCTTCAGAATTCCACAATGCACCTGAGATTTCACTATTCCACAACACTCCAGGGACTTCAGTTTTGGACACTACACCCGGGACTTCATTATTCCACAATACACCAATGATGCAGTATTCCACAATACACCAGGGACTTCAGTATTCCAGAATACACCCAGGGCATCAGTATTCCACAATATACCAGGAACTTTAGTATTGCACAATACACCAGGGACTTCAGTATTGCACAATGCACCAGGGACTTCCATATTCCACAATACACCAGGAACTTTAGTATTGCACAATACACCAGGTACTTCAGTTTTCCACAATGCACCAGGGACTTCAGTATTCCACAATACACCAGGGACGTCAGTATTCTACAATACACCCGGGACTTCAGTATTCCACAATACACCATGGACTTCAGTATTCCACAATGCACCAGGGACTTCAGTATTGCACAATACAACAGGGTCTTCAGTATTCCACAATACACCCGGGACTTCAGTGTTGCACAACACTAGCAGTGACTTCAGAATTCCACAATGCACCTGAGATTTCACTATTCCACAACACACCAGGGACTTCAGTTTTGGACACTACACCCGGGACTTCATTATTCCACAATACACCAATGACGCAGTATTCCACAATACACCAGGGACTTCAGTATTCCAAATTACACCCGGGACTTCAGTATGACACAATACACCAGGCACTTCAGCATTCCACAATACACCCGTGCCTTCAGTGTTCCGCAATACACCCGAGACTTCAGTGTTGCACAATACACCCGGGATTTCAGTATTCCACAATACACCAGGGGTTTCAGCATTCCACAACACGCCAGGGATTTCAGTATTCCACAATACACTAGGATCTTTAGTATTGCACAATACACCAGGGACGTCAGTATTCCACAATGCACCAGGGACTTCTGTATTCCAGAATACACCCAGGACATCAGTATTCCACAATACACCAGGAACTTTAGTATTGCACAATACACCAGGGACTTCAGTATTCCACAATGCACCAGGGTCTTCAGTATTCCACAATGCACCAGGGACTACAGTATTCCACAATACACCCGGGATTTCAGTATTCCACAACACAGCAGGGACTTCAGTTTTGCACAATACTCCCGGGACATCAGTATTCCACAATGCACCAGGGACGTCAGTATTCTACAATATACCAGGGACTTCTGTATTCCACAATACACCAGGGACTTTAGTATTCCACAATACACCCGGGACTTCATTGTTCCACAATATACCAGGGACTTCAAGATTCCACAATACACCAATGACTTCAGTATTCCACAACACAACAGCGACTTCAGTGTTGCAGAATACACTCGGGTCTTTCGTATTCCACTCGAACCAGGGAGTTCAGTATTCCACAATACACCAGGGCGTCAATATTCTACAATACACCCGGTACATCTGTATTCCACAATACACCAGGGAATTCAGTATTGCACAGTACACCCAGGACTTCAGTATTCCACATTACACCCGGGACTTCAGTATTCCACAATACACCAGGCACTTCAGCATACCTCAACACACCCGTGCCTTCAGTATTCCGCAATACACCACGGACTTCAGTATTGCACAATGCACCAGGGACATCCATATTCCACAATACACCAGGAACTTTAGTATTGCACAATACACCAGGTACTTCAGTTTTCCACAATGCACCAGGGACTTCAGTATTCCACAATACACCAGGGACGTCAGTATTCTACAATACACCCGGGACTTCAGTATTCCACAATACACCATGGACTTCAGTATTCCACAATGCACCTCAGTATTCCACAATGCACCAGGGACTTCAGTATTGCACAATACAACAGGGTCTTCAGTATTCCACAATACACCCGGGACTTCAGTGTTGCACAACACTAGCAGTGACTTCAGAATTCCACAATGCACCTGAGATTTCACTATTCCACAACACACCAGGGACTTCAGTTTTGGATACTACACCCGGGACTTCATTATTCCACAATACACCAATGACGCAGTATTCCACAATACACCAGTGACTTCAGTATTCCAAATTACACCCGGGACTTCAGTATGACACAATACACCAGGCACTTCAGCATTCCACAATACACCCGTGCCTTCAGTGTTCCGCAATACACCCGAGACTTCAGTGTTGCACAATACACCCGGGATTTCAGTATTCCACAATACACCAGGGGTTTCAGCATTCCACAACACGCCAGGGATTTCAGTATTCCACAATACACCAGGATCTTTAGTATTGCACAATACACCAGGGACGTCAGTATTCCACAATGCACCAGGGACTTCTGTATTCCAGAATACACCCAGGACATCAGTATTCCACAATACACCAGGAACTTTAGTATTGCACAATACACCAGGGACTTCAGTATTCCACAATGCACCAGGGTCTTCAGTATTCCACAATACACCAGGGGTTTCAGCATTCCACAACACACCAGGGATTTCAGTATTCCACAATACACCGGGATCTTCAGTATTGCACAATACACCAGGGACGTCAGTATTCCACAATGCACCAGGGACTTCAGTATTCCAGAATACACCCAGGACATCAGTATTCCACAATACACCAGGAACTTTAGTATTGCACAATGCACCAGGGACTTCAGTATTCCACAATACACCAGGGACGTAACTATTCTACAAAACACCCGGGACTTCAGTATTCCACAATAAAAATGGGACTTCAGTTTTGCAAAATATACCCGGGACTTCAGTATTCCACAATACACCAGGGACTTCAGTATTGCACAATACACCCGGGACATCAGTATTCCACAATGCACCAGGGACGTCAGTTTTCTACAATATACCAGGGACTTCTGTATTCCACAATACACCAGGGACTTCAGTATTCCACAACATACCAAGGACATCAATATTCCACAATGCACCTGGGACTTCAGTATTGCACAATACACCAGGGTCTTCAGTATTCCACAATACACCCGGGACTTCAGTCATCCAAAATACACCCGGGACTTCAGTGTTGCACAACACACCAGTGACTTCAGTATTCCACAATGCACCTGGGATTTCACTATTCCACAAGACACCAGGGACTTCACTTTTGGACACTACACCCGGGACTTCATTATTCCACAATACACCAATGACGCAGTATTCCACAATACACCAGGGACTTCAGTATTCCACATTACACCCGGGACTTCAGTATTCCACAATACACCAGGCACTTCAGCATTCCACAATACACCCGTGCCTTCAGTGTTCCGCAATACACCCGAGACTTCAGTGTTGCACAATACACCCGGGATTTCAGTATTCCACAATACACCAGGGGTTTCAGCATTCCACAACACGCCAGGGATTTCAGTATTCCACAATACACCAGGATCTTTAATATTGCACAATACACCAGGGACGTCAGTATTCCACAATGCACCAGGGACTTCTGTATTCCAGAATACACCTAGGACATCAGTATTCCACAATACACCAGGAACTTTAGTATTGCACAATACACCAGGGACTTCAGTATTCCACAATGCACCAGGGTCTTCAGTATTCCACAATACACCAGGGACGTCAGTGTTCTACAAAACACCCGGGACTTCTGTATTCCACAATACACCAGGGACTTGAGTGTTGCACAATACACCCATTACTTCAGAATTCTACAATATACCAGGGACTTCAGTATTCCACAATGCACCAGGGACTTCAGTATTCCACAATACACCCGGGATTTCAGTATTCCACAACACAGCAGGGACTTCAGTTTTGCACAATACTCCCGGGACATCAGTATTCCACAATGCACCAGGGACGTCAGTATTCTACAATATACCAGGGACTTCTGTATTCCACAATACACCAGGGACTTTTGTATTCCACAATACACCAGGGGTTTCAGCATTCCACAACACACCAGGGATTTCAGTATTCCACAATACACCGGGATCTTCAGTATTGCACAATACACCAGGGACGTCAGTATTCCACAATGCACCAGGGACTTCAGTATTCCAGAATACACCCAGGACATCAGTATTCCACAATACACCAGGAACTTTAGTATTGCACAATGCACCAGGGACTTCAGTATTCCACAATACACCAGGGACGTAACTATTCTACAAAACACCCGGGACTTCAGTATTCCACAATAAAAATGGGACTTCAGTTTTGCAAAATATACCCGGGACTTCAGTATTCCACAATACACCAGGGACTTCAGTATTGCACAATACACCCGGGACATCAGTATTCCACAATGCACCAGGGACGTCAGTTTTCTACAATATACCAGGGACTTCTGTATTCCACAATACACCAGGGACTTCAGTATTCCACAACATACCAAGGACATCAATATTCCACAATGCACCTGGGACTTCAGTATTGCACAATACACCAGGGTCTTCAGTATTCCACAATACACCCGGGACTTCAGTCATCCAAAATACACCCGGGACTTCAGTGTTGCACAACACACCAGTGACTTCAGTATTCCACAATGCACCTGGGATTTCACTATTCCACAAGACACCAGGGACTTCACTTTTGGACACTACACCCGGGACTTCATTATTCCACAATACACCAATGACGCAGTATTCCACAATACACCAGGGACTTCAGTATTCCACATTACACCCGGGACTTCAGTATTCCACAATACACCAGGCACTTCAGCATTCCACAATACACCCGTGCCTTCAGTGTTCCGCAATACACCCGAGACTTCAGTGTTGCACAATACACCCGGGATTTCAGTATTCCACAATACACCAGGGGTTTCAGCATTCCACAACACGCCAGGGATTTCAGTATTCCACAATACACCAGGATCTTTAATATTGCACAATACACCAGGGACGTCAGTATTCCACAATGCACCAGGGACTTCTGTATTCCAGAATACACCCAGGACATCAGTATTCCACAATACACCAGGAACTTTAGTATTGCACAATACACCAGGGACTTCAGTATTCCACAATGCACCAGGGTCTTCAGTATTCCACAATACACCAGGGACGTCAGTGTTCTACAAAACACCCGGGACTTCAGTATTCCACAATACACCAGGGACTTGAGTGTTGCACAATACACCCATTACTTCAGAATTCTACAATATACCAGGGACTTCAGTATTCCACAATGCACCAGGGACTTCAGTATTCCACAATACACCCGGGATTTCAGTATTCCACAACACAGCAGGGACTTCAGTTTTGCACAATACTCCCGGGACATCAGTATTCCACAATGCACCAGGGACGTCAGTATTCTACAATATACCAGGGACTTCTGTATTCCACAATACACCAGGGACTTTTGTATTCCACAATACACCCGGGACTTCATTGTTCCACAATATACCAGGGACTTCAAGATTCCACAATACACCAATGAGTTCAGTATTCCACAATACACCAGCGACTTCAGTGTTGCAGAATACACCCGGGTCTTTAGTATTCCACTCTAACCAGGGAGTTCAGTATTCCACAATACACCAGGGCGTCAATATTCTACAATACACCCGGTACATCTGTATTCCACAATACACCAGGGAATTCAGTATTGCACAGTACACCCAGGACTTCAGTATTCCACATTACACCCGGGACTTCAGTATTCCACAATACACCAGGCACTTCAGCATACCTCAACACACCCGTGCCTTCAGTATTCCGCAATACACCCGAGACTTCAGTATTGCACAATACACCCGGGATTTCAGTATTCCACAATACACCAGGGGTTTCAGCATTCCACAAGACACCAGGGACTTCAGTATTCCACAACACACCCGGGACTTCAGTGTTGCACAACACACCAGTGACTTCAGTATTCAACAATACACCACGGGATTCAGCACTCCACAACACATCAGGGACTTCAGTATTCCACAATACACCCGGGACTTCAGTTTTCCACAATGCACCAGTGACTTCAGTATTCCACAATACACCAGGTACTTTAGTATTGCACAATACACCAGGGACTTCAGTATTCCACAATGCACCAGGGACTTCAGTATTGCACAATACACCAGGGTCTTCAGTATTCTACAATACACCCGGGACTTCAGTGTTGCACAACACAGCAGTGGCTTCAGAATTCCACAATGCACCTGAGATTTCACTATTCCACAACACACCAGGGACTTCAGTTTTGGACACGACACCCGGGACTTCATTATTCCACAATACACCAATGACGCAGTATTCCACAATACACCAGGGACTTCAGTATTCCAGAATACACCCAGGGCATCAGTATTCCACAATATACCAGGAACTTTACTATTGCACAATACACCAGGGACTTCAGTATTGCACAATGCACCAGGGACTTCCATATTCCACAATACACCAGGAACTTTAGTATTGCACAATACACCAGGTACTTCAGTTTTCCACAATGCACCAGGGACTTCAGTATTCCACAATATACCAGGGACTTCAGTATTCCACAATGCACCAGGGACTTCAGTATTGCACAATACACCAGGGTCTTCAGTATTCCACAATACACCCGGGACTTCAGTGTTGCACAACACAGCAGTGACTTCAGAATTCCACAATGCACCTGAGATTTCACTATTCCACAACACACCAGGGACTTCAGTTTTGGATACTACACCCGGGACTTCATTATTCCACAATACACCAATGACGCAGTATTCCACAATACACCAGGGACTTCAGTATTCCATATTACACCCGGGACTTCAGTATGACACAATACACCAGGCACTTCAGCATTCCACAATACACCCGTGCCTTCAGTGTTCCGCAATACACCCGAGACTTCAGTGTTGCACAATACACCCGGGATTTCAGTATTCCACAATACACCAGGGGTTTCAGCATTCCACAACACACCAGGGATTTCAGTATTCCACAATACACCAGGATCTTCAGTATTGCACAATACACCAGGAACGTCAGCATTCCACAATGCACCAGGGACTTCAGTATTCCAGAATACACCCAGGACATCAGTATTCCACAATACACCAGGAACTTTAGTATTGCACAATGCACCAGGGACTTCAGTATTCCACAATACACCAGGGACGTAAGTATTCTACAAAACACCCGGGACTTCAGTATTCCACAATAAAAATGGGACTTCAGTTTTGCAAAATATACCCAGGACTTCAGTATTCCACAATACACCAGGGACTTCAGTATTGCACAATACACCCGGGACATCAGTATTCCACAATGCACCAGGGACGTCAGTTTTCTACAATATACCAGGGACTTCTGTATTCCACAATACACCAGGGACTTCAGTATTCCACAACATACCAAGGACATCAATATTCCACAATGCACCTGGGACTTCAGTATTGCACAATTCACCCGGGACATCAGTATTCCACAATGCACCAGGGACATCAGTATTCCACAATCCACCAGGAACTTTAGTATTGCACAATACACCAGGGACTTCAGTATTCCACAATGCACCCAGGACTTCAGTTTTCCACAATACACCCGGGAATTCACTATTCCAGAATACACCGGGGACTTCAGTATTGCACAATGCACCAGGGACTTCAGTGTTGCACAATACACCCGGGACGTCAGTATTCCACAATACACCCGGGACTTCAGTATTCCACAATACACCAGGGACGTCAGTATTCCACAATACACCCGGGACTTCAGGGTTCCACAATACACCCGGGTCTTCAGCATTCCACAATATACCAGGGATTTCTTTATTCCACAATACACCAGGGACTTCAGTATTCCACAATACACCCGGGGTTTCAGTATTCCACAACACAGCAGGGACTTCAGTTTTGCACAATATACCCGGGACTTCAGTATTCCACAATACACCAGGGACTTCAGTATTACACAAAGCTCCCGGGACTTCAGTATTCCACAATATACCAGGGACTTCAGTATTCCACAATGCACCAGTGACGTCAGTATTCTACAATATACCTGGAACTTCTGTATTGCACAATACACCAGTGACTTCAGTGTTCCACAATATACCCGGAACTTCTGTATTGCACAATACACCAGTGACTTCAGTATTCCACAATACACCCGGGACTTCAGTGTTCCACAATATACCAGGGACTTCAGTATTCCACAATACACCAATGACTTCAGTATTCCACAATACACCAGGGACTTCAGTGTTGCATAATACACCCGGGACTTCAGTATTCCACAAGAACCAGGGACTTCAGTATTCCACAATACACCAGGGCGTCAATATTCTACAATACACCCGGGACTTCTGTATTCCACAATACACCGGGGACTTCAGTGTTGCACAGTACACCCAGGACTTCACTTTTCCACAATACACCAGGGACTTCAGTATTCCACAATACACCCGGGATTTCAGTAATCCACAGAACACCCGGGACTTCAGTGTTGCACAACACACCAGTGACCTCAGTATTCCACAATTCACCTGGGATTTCACGATTCCACAACACACCAGGGATTTCAGTGTTGCACAGTACAGCCAGGAGTTCAGTATTCCACAATACACCAGGGACTTCAGTATTCCACAATACACCCAGGATTTCTGTAATCCACAAAACACCCGGGACTTCAGTGTTGCACAACACACCAGTGACTTCAGTATTCCACAATTCACCTGGGATTTCACGATTCCACAACACACCAGGGACTTCAGTTTTGCACACTACACCCGGCACTTCAGTTTTCCACAATGCACCTGGGATTTCACAATTCCACAATACACCAGGGACTTCAGTTTTGCGCACTACACCCGGGACTTCAGTATTCCACAATACACCAGGCACTTCAGCATACCTCAACACACCCGTGCCTTCAGTGTTCCGCAATACACCGGTGACTTCAGTATTGCACAATACACCCGGGATTTCAGTATTCCACAAGACACCAGGGGTTTCAGCATTCCACAAGACACCAGGGACTTCAGTATTCCACAACACACCCGGGTCTTCAGTGTTGCACAACACACCAGTGACTTCAGTATTCAACAATACACCACGGGTTTCAGCATTCCACAACACATCAGGGACTTCAGTATTCCACAATACACCCGGGACTACAGTATTCCACAATACACCAGGGACTTCAGTATTCCACAATACACCAGGAACTTTAGTAATGCACAATACACCAGGGACTTCAGTATTCCACAATGCACCAGGGACTTCAGTATTGCACAATACACCAGGGTCTTCAGTATTCCACAATACACCCGGGACTTCAGTGTTGCACAACACAGCAGTGACTTCAGAATTCCACAATGCACCAGGATTTCACTATTCCACAACACACCAGCGACTTCAGTTTTGGACACTACACCCGGGACTTCATTATTCCACAATACACCAATGACGCAGTATTCCACAATACACCAGGGACTTCAGTATTCCAGAATACACCCAGGACATCAGTATTCCACAATATACCAGGAACTTTAGTATTGCACAATACACCAGGGACTTAAGTATTCCACAATGCACCAGGGACTTCCATATTCCACAATACACCAGGAACTTTAGTATTGCACAATACACCAGGTACTTCAGTATTCCACAATGCACCAGGGACTTCAGTATTCCACAATACACCAGGGACGTCAGTATTCTACAATAAACCCGGGACTTCAGTATTCCACAATACACCAGGGACTTCAGTATTCCACATTACACCCGAGACTTCAGTGTTGCACAATACACACGGGATTTCAGTATTCCACAATTCACCAGGGGTTTCAGCATTCCACAACACACCAGGGATTTCAGTATTCCACAATACACCAGGATCTTTAGTATTGCACAATACACCAGGGACGTCAGTATTCCACAATACACCAGGAACTTCAGTATTCCACAATACACCAGAAACTTTAGTATTGCACAATACACCAGGGACTTCAAGATTCCACAATACACCCGGGACTTCAGTATTCCACAATATACCCGGGACTTCAGTATTCCACAATGCACCAGTGACGTCAGAATTCTACAATATACCCGGAACTTCTGTATTGCACAATACACCAGTGACTTCAGTATTCCACAATGCACCCGGGACTTCAGTGTTCCACAATATCCCAGGGACTTCAGTGTTCCACAATACACCAATGACTTCAGTATTCCACAATACACCAGGGACTTCAGTATTGCATAATACACCCGGGACTTCAGTAATCCACAAGAACCAGGGACTTCAGTATTCCACAATACACCAGGGCGTCAATATTCGACAATACACCCGGGACTTCTGTATTCCACAATACACCAGCGACTTCAGTGTTGCACATACACCCAGGACTTCAGTATTCCACAATACACCAGGGACTTCAGTATTCCACAATGCACCAGGGACTTCAGTATTGCACAATACACCAGGGTCTTCAGTATTCCACAATACACCCGATACTTCAGTGTTGCACAACACAGCAGTGACTTCAGAATTCCTCAATGCACCTGAGATTTCACTATTCCACAACACACCAGGGACTTCAGTTTTGGATACTACACCCGGGACTTCATTATTCCACAATACACCAATGACGCAGTATTCCACAATACACCAGGGACTTCAGTATTCCAAATTACACCCGGGACTTCAGTATGACACAATACACCAGGCACTTCAACATTCCACAATACACCCGTGCCTTCAGTGTTCCGCAATACACCCGAGACTTCAGTGTTCCGCAATACACCCGGGATTTCAGTATTCCACAATACACCAGGGGTTTCAGCATTCCACAACACACCAGGGATTTCAGTATTCCACAATACACCAGGATCTTTAGTATTGCACAATACACTAGGGACGTCAGTATTCGACAATGCACCAGGGACTTCAGTATTCCAGAATACACCCAGGACATCAGTATTCCACAATACACCAGGAACTTTAGTATTGCACAATGCACCAGGGACTTCAGTTTTCCACAATACACCAGGGACGTAAGTATTCTACAAAACACCCGGGACTTCAGTATTCCACAATAAAAATGGGACTTCAGTTTTGCAAAATATACCCGGGACTTCAGTATTCCACAATACACCAGGGACTTCAGTATTGCACAATACACCCGGGACATCAGTATTCCACAATGCACCAGGGACGTCAGTTTTCTACAATATACCAGGGACTTCTGTATTCCACAATATACCAGGGACTTCAGTATTCCACAACATACCAAGGACATCAATATTCCACAATGCACCTGGGACTTCAGTATTGCACAATACACCAGGGTCTTCAGCATTCCACAATACACCCGGGACTTCAGTCATCCAAAATACACCCGGGACTTCAGTGTTGCACAACACACCAGTGACTTCAGTATTCCACAATGCACCTGGGATTTCACTATTCCACAAGACACCAGGGACTTCACTTTTGGACACTACACCCGGGACTTCATTATTCCACAATACACCAATGACGCAGTATTCCACAATACACCAGGGACTTCAGTATTCCACATTACACCCGGGACTTCAGTATTCCACAATACACCAGGCACTTCAGCATTCCACAATACACCCGTGCCTTCAGTGTTCCGCAATACACCCGAGACTTCAGTGTTGCACAATACACCCGGGATTTCAGTATTCCACAATACACCAGGGGTTTCAGCATTCCACAACACGCCAGGGATTTCAGTATTCCACAATACACCAGGATCTTTAGTATTGCACAATACACCAGGGACGTCAGTATTCCACAATGCACCAGGGACTTCTTATTCCAGAATACACCCAGGACATCAGTATTCCACAATCCACCAGGAACTTTAGTATTGCACAATACACCAGGGACTTCAGTATTCCACAATGCACCCAGGACTTCAGTTTTCCACAATACAACCGGGAATTCACTATTCCAGAATACACCGGGGACTTCAGTATTGCACAATGCACCCGGGACTTCAGTATTCCACAATACACCCGGGACTTCAGTGTTCCACAATATACCAGGGACTTCAGTATTCCACAATACACCAATGACTTCAGTATTCCACAATACACCAGGGACTTCAGTGTTGCATAATACACCCGGGACTTCAGTATTCCACAAGAACCAGGGACTTCAGTATTCCACAATACACCAGGGCGTCAATATTCTACAATACACCCGGGACTTCTGTATTCCACAATACACCGGGGACTTCAGTGTTGCACAGTACACCCAGGACTTCACTTTTCCACAATACACCAGGGACTTCAGTATTCCACAATACACCCGGGATTTCAGTAATCCACAGAACACCCGGGACTTCAGTGTTGCACAACACACCAGTGACCTCAGTATTCCACAATTCACCTGGGATTTCACGATTCCACAACACACCAGGGATTTCAGTGTTGCACAGTACAGCCAGGAGTTCAGTATTCCACAATACACCAGGGACTTCAGTATTCCACAATACACCCAGGATTTCCGTAATCCACAAAACACCCGGGACTTCAGTGTTGCACAACACACCAGTGACTTCAGTATTCCACAATTCACCTGGGATTTCACGATTCCACAACACACCAGGGACTTCAGTTTTGCACACTACACCCGGCACTTCAGTTTTCCACAATGCACCTGGGATTTCACAATTCCACAATACACCAGGGACTTCAGTTTTGCGCACTACACCCGGGACTTCAGTATTCCACAATACACCAGGCACTTCAGCATACCTCAACACACCCGTGCCTTCAGTGTTCCGCAATACACCGGTGACTTCAGTATTGCACAATACACCCGGGATTTCAGTATTCCACAATACACCAGGGGTTTCAGCATTCCACAAGACACCAGGGACTTCAGTATTCCACAACACACCCGGGTCTTCAGTGTTGCACAACACACCAGTGACTTCAGTATTCAACAATACACCACGGGTTTCAGCATTCCACAACACATCAGGGACTTCAGTATTCCACAATACACCCGGGACTACAGTATTCCACAATACACCAGGGACTTCAGTATTCCACAATACACCAGGAACTTTAGTAATGCACAATACACCAGGGACTTCAGTATTCCACAATGCACCAGGGACTTCAGTATTGCACAATACACCAGGGTCTTCAGTATTCCACAATACACCCGGGACTTCAGTGTTGCACAACACAGCAGTGACTTCAGAATTCCACAATGCACCAGGATTTCACTATTCCACAACACACCAGCGACTTCAATTTTGGACACTACACCCGGGACTTCATTATTCCACAATACACCAATGACGCAGTATTCCACAATACACCAGGGACTTCAGTATTCCAGAATACACCCAGGACATCAGTATTCCACAATATACCAGGAACTTTAGTATTGCACAATACACCAGGGACTTAAGTATTCCACAATGCACCAGGGACTTCCATATTCCACAATACACCAGGAACTTTAGTATTGCACAATACACCAGGTACTTCAGTATTCCACAATGCACCAGGGACTTCAGTATTCCACAATACACCAGGGACGTCAGTATTCTACAATAAACCCGGGACTTCAGTATTCCACAATACACCAGGGACTTCAGTATTCCACATTACACCCGAGACTTCAGTGTTGCACAATACACACGGGATTTCAGTATTCCACAATTCACCAGGGGTTTCAGCATTCCACAACACACCAGGGATTTCAGTATTCCACAATACACCAGGATCTTTAGTATTGCACAATACACCAGGGACGTCAGTATTCCACAATACACCAGGGACTTCAGTATTCCACAATACACCAGAAACTTTAGTATTGCACAATACACCAGGGACTTCAAGATTCCACAATACACTCGGGACTTCAGTATTCCACAATATACCCGGGACTTCAGTATTCCACAATGCACCAGTGACGTCAGAATTCTACAATATACCCGGAACTTCTGTATTGCACAATGCACCAGTGACTTCAGTATTCCACAATGCACCCGGGACTTCAGTGTTCCACAATATCCCAGGGACTTCAGTGTTCCACAATACACCAATGACTTCAGTATTCCACAATACACCAGGGACTTCAGTATTGCATAATACACCCGGGACTTCAGTAATCCACAAGAACCAGGGACTTCAGTATTCCACAATACACCAGGGCGTCAATATTCGACAATACACCCGGGACTTCTGTATTCCACAATACACCAGCGACTTCAGTGTTGCACATACACCCAGGACTTCAGTATTCCACAATACACCAGGGACTTCAGTATTCCACAATGCACCAGGGACTTCAGTATTGCACAATACACCAGGGTCTTCAGTATTCCACAATACACCCGATACTTCAGTGTTGCACAACACAGCAGTGACTTCAGAATTCCTCAATGCACCTGAGATTTCACTATTCCACAACACACCAGGGACTTCAGTTTTGGATACTACACCCGGGACTTCATTATTCCACAATACACCAAAGACGCAGTATTCCACAATACACCAGGGACTTCAGTATTCCAAATTACACCCGGGACTTCAGTATGACACAATACACCAGGCACTTCAACATTCCACAATACACCCGTGCCTTCAGTGTTCCGCAATACACCCGAGACTTCAGTGTTCCGCAATACACCCGGGATTTCAGTATTCCACAATACACCAGGGGTTTCAGCATTCCACAACACACCAGGGATTTCAGTATTCCACAATACACCAGGATCTTTAGTATTGCACAATACACTAGGGACGTCAGTATTCGACAATGCACCAGGGACTTCAGTATTCCAGAATACACCCAGGACATCAGTATTCCACAATACACCAGGAACTTTAGTATTGCACAATGCACCAGGGACTTCAGTTTTCCACAATACACCAGGGACGTAAGTATTCTACAAAACACCCGGGACTTCAGTATTCCACAATACACCAGGGACTTCAGTATTGCACAATACACCCGGGACATCAGTATTCCACAATGCACCAGGGACGTCAGTTTTCTACAATATACCAGGGACTTCTGTATTCCACAATATACCAGGGACTTCAGTATTCCACAACATACCAAGGACATCAATATTCCACAATGCACCTGGGACTTCAGTATTGCACAATACACCAGGGTCTTCAGCATTCCACAATACACCCGGGACTTCAGTCATCCAAAATACACCCGGGACTTCAGTGTTGCACAACACACCAGTGACTTCAGTATTCCACAATGCACCTGGGATTTCACTATTCCACAAGACACCAGGGACTTCACTTTTGGACACTACACCCGGGACTTCATTATTCCACAATACACCAATGACGCAGTATTCCACAATACACCAGGGACTTCAGTATTCCACATTACACCCGGGACTTCAGTATTCCACAATACACCAGGCACTTCAGCATTCCACAATACACCCGTGCCTTCAGTGTTCCGCAATACACCCGAGACTTCAGTGTTGCACAATACACCCGGGATTTCAGTATTCCACAATACACCAGGGGTTTCAGCATTCCACAACACGCCAGGGATTTCAGTATTCCACAATACACCAGGATCTTTAGTATTGCACAATACACCAGGGACGTCAGTATTCCACAATGCACCAGGGACTTCTGTATTCCAGAATACACCCAGGACATCAGTATTCCACAATCCACCAGGAACTTTAGTATTGCACAATACACCAGGGACTTCAGTATTCCACAATGCACCCAGGACTTCAGTTTTCCACAATACAACCGGGAATTCACTATTCCAGAATACACCGGGGACTTCAGTATTGCACAATGCACCAGGGACTTCAGTGTTACACAATACACCCGGGACGTCAGTATTCCACAATACACACGGGACTTCAGTATTCCACAATACACCAGGGACGTCAGTATTCCACAATACACCCGGGTCTTCTGCATTCCACAATATACCAGGGATTTCATTATTCCACAATACACCAGGGACTTCAGTATTCCACAATACACCCGGGGTTTCAGTATTCCACAACACAGCAGGGACTTCAGTATTCCACAATATACCAGGGACTTCAGTATTCCACAATACACCAGGATCTTTAGTATTGCACAATACACCAGGGACGTCAGTATTGCACAATGCACCAGGGACTTCTGTATTCCAGAATACACCCAGGACATCAGTATTCCACAATCCACCAGAAACTTTAGAATTGCACAATACACCAGGGACTTCAAGATTGCACAATACACCAATTACTTCAGTATTCCACAATACACCAGCGACTTCAGTGCTGCAGAATACACCCGGGTCTTCAGTATTCCACAATATCCCAGGGACTTCAGTGTTCCACAATACACCAATGACTTCAGTATTCCACAATACACCAGGGACTTCAGTATTGCATAATACACCCGGGACTTCAGTAATCCACAAGAACCAGGGACTTCAGTATTGCACAATACACCAGGGCGTCAATATTCTACAAGACACCCGGGACTTCTGTATTCCACAATACACCAGCGACTTCAGTGTTGCACATACACCCAGGACTTCAGTATTCCACAATACACCAGGGACTTCAGTATTCCACAATACACCCAGGATTTCTGTAATCCACAAAACACCCGGGACTTCAGTGTTGCACAACACACCAGTGACTTCAGTATTCCACAATTCACCTGGGATTTCACGATTCCACAACACACCAGGGAATTCAGTTTTGCACACTACACCCGGGACTTCATTATTCCACAATGCACCTGGGATTTCACAATTCCACAACACACCAGGGACTTCAGTTTTGCGCACTACACCCGGGACTTCATTATTCCACAATACACCAATGACTTCAGCATTCCACAATACACCAGGCACTTCAGCATACCTCAACACACCCGTGCCTTCAGTATTCCGCAATACACCCGAGACTTCAGTATTGCACAATACACCCGAGATTTCAGTATTCCACAATACACCAGGGGTTTCAGCATTCCACAAGACACCACCGACTTCAGTATTCCACAACACACCCGGGACTTCAGTGTTGCACAACACACCAGAGACTTCAGTTTTGGACACTACACCCGGGACTTCATTATTCCACAATACACCAATGACGCAGTATTCCACAATACACAAGGGACTTCAGTATTCCAGAATACACCCAGGACTTCAGTATTCCACAATGCACCAGGGACTTCAGTATTCCACAATACACCAGGGACGTCAGTATTCTACAATACACCCGGGACTTCAGTTTTCCACAGTACACCCAGGACTTCAGTATTCCACAATACACCAGGGACTTCAGTATTACACAATGCACCCGGGACTTAAGTATTCCACAATATACCCAGGACTTCAGTATTCCACAATGCACCAGTGACGTCAGTATTCCACAATATACCCGGAACTTCTGTATTGCACAATACACCAGTGACTTCAGTATTCCACAATACACCCGGGACTTCAGTGTTCCACAATATACCAGGGACTTCAGTATTCCACAATACACCAATGACTTCAGTATTCCACAATACACCATGGACTTCAGTGTTGCATAATACACCCGGGACTTCAGTATTCCACAAGAACCAGGGACTTCAGTATTCCACAATACACCAGGGCGTCAATATTCTACAATACACCCGGGACTTCTGTATTCCACAATACACCAGGGACTTCAGTGTTGCACAGTACACCCAGGACTTCAGTATTCCACAATACACCAGGGACTTCAGTATTCCACAATACACCAGGTACTTCTGTATTCCACAATGCACCAGGGACTTCAGTATTCCACAATACACCAGGGACGTCAGTATTCTACAATACACCCGGGACTTCAGTATTCCACAATACACCCCGGACTTCAGTATTCCACAATACACCAGGGACTTCAGTATTCCACAATACACCAGGGCGTCAATATTCTACAATACACCCGGGACTTCTGTATTCCACAATACACCAGGGTCTTCAGTGTTCCACAATACACCATGAACTTCAGTATTCCACAATACACCCGGGATTTCAGTATTCCACAACACAGCAGGGACTTCAGTTTTGCACAATACACCCGGGACTTCTGTATTCCACAATACACCAGGGACTTCAGTGTTACACAATGCACCCGGGACTTCAGTATTCCACAATACACCAGGGACTTCAGTATTCCACAATACACCCGAGATTTCAGTAATCCACAAAACACCCGGGACTTCAGTGTTGCACAACACACCAGTGACTTCAGTATTCCACAATTCACCTGGGATTTCACGATTCCACAACACACCAGGGACTTCAGTGTTGCACAGTACACCCAGGACTTCAGTATTCCACAATACACCAGTGTCTTCAGTATTCCACAATAGACCCAGGATTTCTGTAATCTACAAAACACCCGGGACTTCAGTGTTGCACAACACACCAGTGACTTCAGTATTCCACAATTCACCTGGGATTTCACGATTCCACAACACACCAGGGACTTCAGTTTTGCACACTACACCGGGGACGTCAGTATTTCAAAGTGCACCAGCGACTTCAGTGTTGCACAATACACCCGGGACTTCAGTATTCCACAATACAGCAGGGTCTTCAGTATTCCACAATACAGCAGGGTCTTCAGTGTTCCACAATACAGCAGGGACTTCAGTATTCCACAATACACCAGGGACTTCAGTATTCCACAATACACCTGGGACTTCAGTATTCCAGAACACACCAGGGACTTCAGTTTTGCACAAAACACCCGGGCCTTCATTGTTCCACAATACACCAGTGACTTCAGTATTCCACAATACACCAGGGACTTCAGTGTTCCACATTGCAATCGGGACTTCAGTATTGAACAATACACCCGGGACTTCAGTATTCCACAATACACCCGGGACTTCAGTAATCCACAATACACCAGGGTTTCACTTCAGTATTCCACAATAAATCAGGGACTTCTGTATTCCGCAATACATCTGTGACTTCAGTATTCCACAATACACCCGGGACTTCAGTATTCCACAATACACCAGGGACTTCAGTATTACACAATGCACCCGGGACTTCAGTATTCCACAATATACCCGGGATTTCAGTATTCCACAATGCACCCGGGACTTCAGTATTCCACAATACATCTGGGACTTCAGTATTCCACAATACACCAGGGTCTTCAGTATTACACAATGCACCCGGGACTTCAGTATTCCACAATACACCAGGGACTTCAGTATTCCACAATACACCCGGGACTTCAGTATTCCACAATACACCAGGGACTTCAGTATTCCACAATGCACCCGGGATTTCAGTATTCCACAATGCACCAGTGACGTCATGATTCTACAATATACCCGGAACTTCTGTATTGCACAATACACCAGTGACTTCAGTATTCCACAATACACCCGGGACTTCAGCGTTCCACAATATACCAGGGACTTCAGTATTCCACAATACACCAATGACTTCAGTATTCCACAATACACCAGGGACTTCAGTGTTGCATAATACACCCGGGACTTCAGTATTCCACAAGAACCAGGGACTTTAGTATTCCACAATACACCAGGGCGTCAATATTCTACAATACACCCGGGACTTCTGTATTCCACAATACACCAGGGACTTCAGTATTCCACAATACACCCGGGATTTCAGTATTCCACAACACAGCAGGGACTTCAGTTTTGCACACTACACCCAGGACTTCAGTATTCCACAATACACCAGGGACTTCAGTATTCCACAGTACACCCAGGACTTCAGTATTCCACAATACACCAGGGACTTCAGGATTCCACAATACAGCCGGGATTTCAGTATTCCACAACACAGCAGGGACTTCAGTATTGCACAATACTCCCGGGACATCAGTATTCCACAACACACCAGGGACTTCAGTATTCCACAATACACCGGGGACTTCAGTATTGTACAATACACCCGGGACTTCTGTATTCCACAATACACCAGGGACTTCAGTGTTCCACAATACACCAGGGACTTCAGTATTCCACAATACACCAGGGACTTCAGTATTCCACAATACACCAGGGACTTCAGTTTTGCACAATACACCCGGGCCTTCATTATTCCACAATACAGCCGTGACTTCAGTATTCCACAATAAACCCGGGACTTCAGTGTTGCACAATACATCCGGGACTTCAGGATTCCACAATACACCAGGGCTTTCACTTCAGCATTCCACAATACACCCGTGACATCAGTATTCCACAATACACCCGGGACTTCAGTATTCCACAATACACCAGGGACTTCAGTATTCCACAATACACCCGGGAGTTCAGTGTTCCACAATACACCCGTGACATCAGTATTCCACAATACACCAGGGACTTCAGTATTCCACAATACACCCGGGAGTTCAGTGTTCCACAATACACCCGGGTCTTCAGTATTCCACAATATACCAGGGATTTCATTATTCCACAATACACCAGGGACTTCAGTATTCCACAATACACCCGGGATTTCAGTATTCCACAACACAGCAGGGACTTCAGTTTTGCACAATACACCCGGGACTTCAGTATTACACAATGCACCCGGGACTTCAGTATTCCACAATATACCCGCGACTTCAATATTCCACAATACAGCAGGGCGTCAATATTCTACAATACACCCGGGACTTCAGTATTCCACAAGAACCAGGGACTTCAGTATTCCACAATACACCAGGGGTTTCAGCATTCCACAACACACCAGGGACTTCAGTATTCCACAATACACTCGGGACTTCAGTTTTCCACAATGCACCAGGGATGTCAGTATTCTGCAATATACCAGGGACTTCTGTATTCCACAATACACCAGGGACTTCAGTATTCCACAATACACCCGGGACTTCATTGTTCCATAATACACCAGCGACTTCAGTGTTGCAGAATACACCCGGGTCTTTAGTATTCCACAAGAACCAGGGAGTTCAGTATTCCACAATACACCAGGGCGTCAATATTCGACAATACACCCGGTACATCTGTATTCCACAATACACCAGGGAATTCAGTGTTGCACAGTACACCCAGGACTTCAGTATTCCACAATGCACCAGTGATGTCAGTATTCTACAATATACCCGGAACTTCTGTATTGCACAATACATTAGTGACTTCAGCATTCCACAATACACCCGTGACATCAGTATTCCACAATACACCCGGGACTTCAGTATTCCACAATACACCAGGGACTTCAGTATTCCACAATACACCCGGGACATCAGTGTTCCACAATACACCCGGGTCTTCAGTATTCCACAATATACCAGGGATTTCATTATTCCACAATACACCAGGGATTTCAGTATTCCACAATACACCCGGGACTTCAGTGTTCCACAATACACCCGGGTCTTCAGTATTCCACAATATACCAGGGATTTCATTATTCCACAATACACCAGGGATTTCAGTATTCCACAATACACCCGGGATTTCAGTATTCCACAATGCACCAGGGACTTCAGTTTTGCATAATACACTCGGGACTTCAGTATTCCACAAGAACCAGGAACTTCAGTATTCCACAATACACCAGGGCGTCAATATTCTACAATACACCAGGGACTTCAGTGTTCCACAATACACCAGGGACTTCAGTATTCCACAATACACCAGGGATTCAGTATTCCACAATACAGCAGGGACTTCAGTTTTGCACAATACACCCGGGACTTCAGTATTCCACAATACACCAGTGACTTCAGTATTACACAATGCACCCGGGACTTCAGTATTTCACAATATACCCGGGACTTCAGTATTCCACAATGCACCAGTGACGTCAGTATTCTACAATATACCCGGAACTTCTGTATTGCACAATACACCAGTGACTTCAGTATTCCACAATACACCCGGGACTTCAGTGTTCCACAATATACCAGGGACTTCAGTATTCCACAATACACCAATGACTTCAGTATTTCACAATACACCAGGGACTTCAGTGTTGCATAATACACCCGGGACTTCAGTATTCCACAAGAACCAGGGACTTCAGTATTCCACAATACACCAGGGGTTTCAGCATTCCACAACACACCAGGGACTTCAGTATTCCACAATACACCCGGGACTTCAGTTTTCCACAATGCACCAGGGATGTCAGTATTCTACAATATACCAGGGACTTCTGTATTCCACAATAGACCAGGGACTTCAGTATTCCACAATACACCCGGGACTTCATTGTTCCATAATACACCAGCGACTTCAGTGTTGCAGAATACACCCGGGTCTTTAGTATTCCACAAGAACCAGGGAGTTCAGTATTCCACAATACACCAGGGCGTCAATATTCTACAATACACCCGGTACATCTGTATTCCACAATACACCAGGGAATTCAGTGTTGCACAGTACACCCAGGACTTCAGTGTTCCACAATACACCAGGGACTTCAGTATTCCACAATACACCCGGGATTTCAGTATTCCACAACACAGCAGGGACTTCAGTATTGCACAATACTCCCGGGACATTAGTATTCCACAATACACCAGGGACTTCAGTATTCCACAATACACCCGGGACTTCAGTATTCCACAATACACCAGGGACTTCAGTATTCCAGAACACACCAGGGACTTCAGTTTTGTACAATACACCCAGGCCTTCATTATTCCACAATACAGCCGTGACTTCAGTATTCCACAATACACCCGGGACTTCAGTGTTGCACAATACACCCGGGACTTCAGTATTCCACAATACACCAGGGCTTTCACTTCAGTATTCCACAATACACCCGGGACTTCAGTATTCCACAATACACCAGGGACTTCAGTATTCCACAATACACCCGGGACTTCAGTGTTCGACAATACACCCGGGTCTTCAGTATTCCACAATATACCAGGGATTTCATTATTCCACAATACACCAGGGACTTCAGTATTCCACAATGCACCAGCGACTTCAGTATTCCACAATACACCAGGGACGTCAGTATTCTACAATACACCCGGGACTTCAGTATTCCACAATACACCAGGGACTTCAGTGTTCCACATTACACCCGGGACTTCAGTATTACACAATACACCAGGCACTTCAGCATTCCACAATACACCCGTGCCTTCAGTGTTCCGCAATACACCCGAGACTTCAGTGTTGCACAATACACCCGCGATTTCAGTATTCCACAATACACCAGGGGTTTCAGCATTCCACAACACACCAGGGATTTCAGTATTCCACAATACACCAGGATCGTTAGTATTGCACAATACACCAGGGACGTCAGTATTCCACAATGCACCAGGGACTTCAGTATTCCAGAATACACCCAGGACATCAGTATTCCACAATACACCAGGAACTTTAGTATTGCACAATACACCAGGGACTTCAGTATTCCACAATACACCAGGAACTTTAGTATTGCACAATACACCAGGGACTTCAGTATTCCACAATGCACCAGGGACTTCAGTATTCCACAATGCACCAGGGACTTCAGTATTCCACAATACACCAGGGACGTCAGTATTCTACAAAACACCCGGGACGTCAGTGTTCCACAATCCACCAGGAACTTTAGTATTGCACAATACACCAGGGACTTCAGTATTCCACAATGCACCAGGGTCTTCAGTATTCCACAATACACCAGGGACGTCAGTGTTCTACAAAACACCCGGGACTTCAGTATTCCACAATACACCAAAGACTTGAGTGTTGCACAATACACCCAGGACTTCAGAATTCTACAATATACCAGGGACTTCAGTATTCCACAATGCACCAGGGACTTCAGTATTCCACAATACACCCGGGATTTCAGTATTCCACAACACAGCAGGGACTTCAGTTTTGCACAATACTTCCGGGACATCAGTATTCCACAATGCACCAGGGACGTCAGTATTCTACAATATACCAGGGACTTCTGTATTCCACAATACACCAGGGACTTTAGTATTCCACAATACACCCGGGACTTCATTGTTCCACAATATACCAGTGACTTCAAGATTCCACAATACACCAATGACTTCAGTATTCCACAATACACCAGCGACTTCAGTGTTGCAGAATACACCCGGGTCTTTAGTATTCCACTAGAACCAGGGAGTTCAGTATTCCACAATACACCAGGGCATCAATATTCTACAATACACCCGGTACATCTGTATTCCACAATACACCAGGGAATTCAGTATTGCACAGTACACCCAGGACTTCAGTATTCCACATTACACCCGGGACTTCAGTATTCCACAATACACCAGGCACTTCAGCATACCTCAACACACCCGTGCCTTCAGTATTCCGCAATACACCCGAGACTTCAGTATTGCACAATACACCCGGAATTTCAGCATTCCACAAAACATCAGGGACTTCAGTATTCCACAATACACCCGGGACTTCAATTTTCCACAATGCACCAGGGACTTCAGTATTCCACAATACACCAGGTACTTTAGTATTGCACAATACATCAGGGACTTCAGTATTCCACAATGCACCAGGGACTTCAGTATTGCACAATACACCAGGGTCTTCAGTATTCTACAATACACCCGGGACTTCAGTGTTGCACAACACAGCAGTGGCTTCAGAATTCCACAATGCACCTGAGATTTCACTATTCCACAACACACCAGGGACTTCAGTTTTGGACACTACACCCGGGACTTCATTATTCCACAATACACCAATGACGCAGTATTCCACAATACACCAGGGACTTCAGTATTCCAGAATACACCCAGGGCATCAGTATTCCACAATATACCAGGAACTTTAGTATTGCACAATACACCAGGGACTTCAGTATTGCACAATGCACCAGGGACTTCCATATTCCACAATACACCAGGAAGTTTAGTATTGCACAATACACCAGGTACTTCAGTTTTCCACAATGCACCAGGGACTTCAGTATTCCACAATACACCAGGGACGTCAGTATTCTACAATACACCCGGGACTTCAGTATTCCACAATACACCATGGACTTCAGTATTCCACAATGCACCAGGGACTTCAGTATTGCACAATACACCAGGGTCTTCAGTATTCCACAATACACCCGGGACTTCAGTGTTGCACAACACAGCAGTGACTTCAGAATTCCACAATGCACCTGAGATTTCACTATTCCACAACACACCAGGGACTTAAGTTTTGGATACTACATCCGGGACTTCATTATTCCACAATACACCAATGACGCAGTATTCCACAATACACCAGGGACTTCAGTATTCCAAATTACACCCGGGACTTCAGTATGACACAATACACCAGGCACTTCAGCATTCCACAATACACCCGTGCCTTCAGTGTTCCGCAATACACCCGAGACTTCAGTGTTCCGCAATACACCCGGGATTTCAGTATTCCACAATACACCAGGGGTTTCAGCATTCCACAACACACCAGGGATTTCAGTATTCCACAATACACCGGGATCTTCAGTATTGCACAATACACCAGGGACGTCAGTATTCCACAATGCACCAGGGACTTCAGTATTCCAGAATATACCCGGGACTTCAGTATTCCACAATACACCAGGGACTTCAGTATTGCACAATACACCCGGGACATCAGTATTCCACAATGCACCAGGGACGTCAGTTTTCTACAATATACCAGGGACTTCTGTATTCCACAACATACCAAGGACATCAATATTCCACAATGCACCTGGGACTTCAGAATTGCACAATACACCAGGGTCTTCAGTATTCCACAATACACCCGGGACTTCAGTCATCCAAAATACACCCGGGACTTCAGTGTTGCACAACACACCAGTGACTTCAGTATTCCACAATGCACCTGGGATTTCACTATTCCACAAGACACCAGGGACTTCACTTTTGGACACTACACCCGGGACTTCATTATTCCACAATACACCAATGACGCAGTATTCCACAATACACCAGGGACTTCAGTATTCCACAATGCACCCAGGACTTCAGTTTTCCACAATACAACCGGGAATTCACTATTCCAGAATACACCGGGGACTTCAGTATTGCACAATACACCCGGGTCTTCAGCATTCCACAATATACCAGGGATTTCATTATTCCACAATACACCAGGGACTTCAGTATTCCACAATACACCCGGGGTTTCAGTATTCCACAACACAGCAGGGACTTCAGTTTTGCACAATACACCCGGGACTTCAGTATTCCACAATACACCAGGGACTTCAGTATTCCACAATACACCAATGACTTCAGTATTCCACAATACACCAGGGACTTCAGTGTTGCATAATACACCCGGGACTTTAGTGTTCCACAATATACCCGGAACTTCTGTATTCCACAATGCACCAGTGACGTCAGTATTCCACAATGCACCCGGGACTTCAGTGTTCCACAATATACCAGGGACTTCAGTATTCCACAATACACCAATGAATTCAGTATTCCACAATACACCAGGGACTTCAGTGTTGCATAATACACCCGGGACTTCAGTATTCCACAAGAACCAGTGACTTCAGTATTCCACAATACACCAGGGCGTCAATATTCTACAATACACCCGGGACTTCTGTGTTCCACAATACACCAGGGACTTCAGTGTTGCACAGTACACCCAGGACTTCACTATTCCACAATACACCAGGGACTTCAGTATTCCACAATACACCCGGGATTTCAGTAATCCACAGAACACCCGGGACTTCAGTGTTGCACAACACACTAGTGACTTCAGTATTCCACAATTCACCTGGGATTTCACGATTCCACAACACACCAGGGACTTCAGTGTTGCACAGTACACCCAGGAGTTCAGTATTCCACAATACAACAGGGACTTCAATATTCCACAATACACCCAGGATTTCTGTAATCCACAAAACACCCGGGGCTTCAGTGTTGCACAACAAACTAGTGACTTCAGTATTCCACAATTCACCTGGGATTTCACGATTCCACAACACACCAGGGACTTCAGTTTTGCACACTACACCCGGGACTTCAGTTTTCCACAATGCACCTGGGATTTCACAATTCCACAATACACCAGGGACTTCAGTTTTGCGCACTACACCCGGGACTTCATTATTCCACAATACACCAATGACTTCAGTATTCCACAATACACCAGGGACTTCAGTATCCCACATTACACCCGGGACTTCAGTATTCCACAATACACCAGGCACTTCAGCATACCTCAACACACCCGTGCCTTCAGTGTTCCGCAATACACCGGTGACTTCAGTATTGCACAATACACCCGGGATTTCAGTATTCCACAATACACCAGGGGTTTCAGCATTCCACAAGACACCAGGGACTTCAGTATTCCACAACACACCCGGGACTTCAGTGTTGCACAACACACCAGTGACTTCAGTATTCAACAATACACCACGGGTTTCAGCATTCCACAACACATCAGGGACTTCAGTATTCCACAATACACCCGGGACTACAGTATTCCACAATACACCAGGGACTTCAGTATTCCACAATACACCAGGGACTTCAGTATTCCACAATACACCAGGAACTTTAGTAATGCACAATACACCAGGGACTTCAGTATTCCACAGTGCACCAGGGACTTCAGTATTGCACAATACACCAGGGTCTTCAGTATTCCACAATACACCCGGGACTTCAGTGTTGCACAACACAGCAGTGACTTCAGAATTCCACAATGCACCTGAGATTTCACTATTCCACAACACACCAGCGACTTCAGTTTTGGACACTACACCCGGGACTTCATTATTCCACAATACACCAATGACGCAGTATTCCACAATACACCAGGGACTTCAGTATTCCAGAATACACCCAGGACATCAGTATTCCACAATACACCAGGAACTTTAGTATTGCACAATGCACCAGGGACTTCAGTATTCCACAATACACCAGGAACGTCAGTATTCTACAATAAACCCGGGACTTCAGTATTCCACAATACACCAGGGACTTCAGTATTCCACATTACACCCGGGACTTCAGCATTACACAATACACCAAGCACTTCAGCATTCCACAATACACCCGTGCCTTCAGTGTTCCGCAATACACCCGAGACTTCAGTGTTGCACAATACACCCGGGATTTCAGTATTCCACAATACACCAGGGTTTTCAGCATTCCACAACACACCAGGGATTTCAGTATTCCACAATACACCAGGATCTTTAGTATTGCACAATACACCAGGGACGTCAGTATTCCACAATGCACCAGGGACTTCAGTATTCCAGAATACACCCAGGACATCAGTATTCCACAATACACCAGGAACTTTAGTATTGCACAATACACCAGGGACTTCAGTATTCCACAATGCACCAGGGACCTCACTATTCCAGAATACACCCAGGACATCAGTATTCCACAATACACCAGGAACTTTAGTTTTGCACAATACACCAGGGACTTCAGTATTACACAATGCACCCGGGACTTCAGTATTCCACAATATACCCGGGACTTCAGTATTCCACAATGCACCAGTGACGTCAGAATTCTACAATATACCCGGAACTTCTGTATTGCACAATACACCAGTGACTTCAGTATTCCACAATGCACCCGGGACTTCAGTGTTCCACAATATCCCAGGGACTTCAGTGTTCCACAATACACCAATGACTTCAGTATTCCACAATACACCAGGGACTTCAGTATTGCATAATACACCCGGGACTTCAGTAATCCACAAGAACCAGGGACTTCAGTATTCCACAATACACCAGGGCGTCAATATTCCACAATACACCCGGGACTTCTGTATTCCACAATACACCAGCGACTTCAGTGTTGCACATACACCCAGGACTTCAGTATTCCACAATACACCAGGGACTTCAGTATTCCACAATACACCCAGGATTTCTGTAATCCACAAAACACCCGGGACTTCAGTGTTGCACAACACACCAGTGACTTCAGTATTCCACAATTCACCTGGGATTTCACGATTCCACAACACACCAGGGACTTCAGTTTTGCACACTACACCCGGGACTTCATTATTCCACAATGCACCTGGGATTTCACAATTCCACAACACACCAGGGACTTCAGTTTTGCGCACTACACCCGGGACTTCATTATTCCACAATACACCAATGACTTCAGTATTCCACAATACACCAGGCACTTCAGCATACCTCAACACACCCATGCCTTCAGTATTCCGCAATACACCCGAGACTTCAGTGTTGCACAATACACCCGAGATTTCAGTATTCCACAATACACCAGGGGTTTCAGCATTCCACAAGACACTACCGACTTCAGTATTCCACAACACACCCGGGACTTCAGTGTTGCACAACACACCAGTGACTTCAGTATTCAACAATACACAACGGGTTTCAGCATTCCACAACACATCAGGGACTTCAGTATTCCACAATACACCTGAGATTTCACTATTCCACAACACACCAGGGACTTCAGTTTTGGACACTACACCCGGGACTTCATTATTCCACAATACACCAATGACGCAGTATTCCACAATACACAAGGGACTTCAGTATTCCAGAATACACCCAGGACTTCAGTATTCCACAATGCACCAGGGACTTCAGTATTCCACAATACACCAGGGACGTCAGTATTCTACAATACACTCGGGACTTCAGTTTTCCACAGTACACCCAGGACTTCAGTATTCCACAATGCACCAGGGACTTCAGTATTCCACAATACACCAGGGACGTCAGTATTCTACAATACACCCGGGACTTCAGTTTTCCACAATACACCAGGGACTTCATTATTCCACAACACACCCGGGACTTCAGTGTTGCACAACACAGCAGTGACTTCAGAATTCCACAATGCACCAGGGACTTCAGTATTGCACAATACACCAGGGTCTTCAGTATTCTACAATACACCCGGGACTTCAGTGTTGCACAACACAGCAGTGACTTCAGAATTCCACAATGCACCTGAGATTTCACTGCTCCACAACACACCAGGGACTTCAGTTTTGGACACTACACCCGGGACTTCATTATTCCACAATACACCAATGACGCAGTATTCCACAATACACCAGGGACTTCAGTATTCCAGAATACACCAAGGGCATCAGTATTCCACAATATACCATGAACTTTAGTATTGCACAATACACCAGGGACTTCAGTATTGCACAATGCACCAGGGACTTCCATATTCCACAATACACCAGGAACTTTAGTATTGCACAAGACACCAGGTACTTCAGTTTTCCACAATGCACCAGGGACTTCAGTATTCCACAATACACCAGGGACGTCAGTATTCTACAATACACCCGGGACATCAGTATTCCACAATACACCATGGACTTCAGTTTTCCACAATACACCAGAGACTTCATTATTCCACAATACACCCGGGACTTCAGTGTTGCACAACACAGCAGTGACTTCAGAATTCCACAATGCACCAGGGACTTCAGTATTGCACAATACAACAGGGTCTTCAGTATTCCACAATACACCCGGGACTTCAGTGTTGCACAACACAGCAGTGACTTCAGAATTCCACAATGCACCTGAGATTTCAGTATTCCACAACACACCAGGGACTTCAGTTTTGGATACTACACCCGGGACTTCATTATTCCACAATACACCCGGGACTTCAGTGTGCACAACACAGCAGTGACTTCAGAATTCCACAATGCACCTTAGATTTCACTATTCCACAACACACCAGGGACTTCAGTTTTGGACAGTACACCCGGGACTTCATTATTCCACAATACACCAGTGACGCAGTATTCCACAACACACCAGGGATTTCAGTATTCCACAATACACCAGGGACGTCAGTATTCCACAATGCACCAGGGACTTCAGTATTCCAGAATACACCCAGGACATCAGTATTCCACAATACACCAGGAACTTTAGTATTGCACAATGCACCAGGGACTTCAGTATTCCACAATACACCAGGGACGTAAGTATTCTACAAAACACCCGGGACTTCAGTATTCCACAATACACCAGGGACTTCAGTATTCCACAATAAAAATGGGACTTCAGTATTGCAAAATATACCCGGGACTTCAGTATTCCACAATACACCAAGGACATCAATATTCCACAATGCACCTGGGACTTCAGTATTGCACAATACACCAGGGTCTTCAGTATTCCACAATACACCCGGGACTTCAGTATTCCACAATGCACCTGGGATTTCACTATTCCACAAGACACCAGGGACTTCACTTTTGGACACTACACCCGGGACTTCATTATTCCACAATACACCAGGGACGTCAGTATTCCACAATGCACCAGGGACTTCTGTATTCCAGAATACACCCAGGACATCAGTATTCCACAATCCACCAGGAACCTTAGTATTGCACAATACACCAGGGACTTCAGTATTCCACAATGCACCCAGGACTTCAGTTTTCCACAATACACCCGGGAATTCACTATTCCAGAATACACTGGTGACTTCAGTATTGCACAATGCACCAGGGACTTCAGTATTCCACAATATACCAGGGACTTCAGTATTCCACAATGCACCAGTGACGTCAGTATTCTACAATATACCCGGAACTTCTGTATTCCACAATACACCAGTGACTTCAGTATTCCACAATACACCCGGCACTTCAGTGTTCCACAATATACCAGGGACTTCAGTATTCCACAATACACCAATGACTTCAGTATTCCACAATACACCAGGGACTTCAGTGTTGCATAATACACCCGGGACTTCAGTATTCCACAAGAACCAGGGACTTCAGTGTTCCACAATACACCAGGGCGTCAATATTCTACAATACACCCGGGACTTCTGTATTCCACAATACACCAGGGACTTCAGTGTTGCACAGTACACCCAGGACTTCACTATTCCACAATACACCAGGGACTTCAGTATTCCACAATACATCCGGGATTCCAGTAATCAACAAAACACCCGGGACTTCAGTGTTGCACAACACACCAGTGACCTCAGTATTCCACAATTCACCTGGGATTTCACGATTCCACAACACACCAGGGACTTCAGTGTTGCACAGTAAACCCAGGAGTTCAGTATTCCACAATACACCAGGGACTTCAGTATTCCACAATACACCCAGGATTTCTGCAATCCACAAAACACCCGGGACTTCAGTGTTGCACAACACACCAGTGACTTCAGTATTCCACAATTCACCTGGGACTTCACGATTCCACAACACACCAGGGACTTCAGTTTTGCGCACTACACCCGGGACTTCATTATTCCACAATACACCAATGACTTCAGTATTCCACAATACACCAGGGACTTCAGTATTCCACATTACACCCGGGACTTCAGTATTCCACAATACACCAGGCACTTCAGCACACCTCAACACACCCGTGCCTTCAGTGTTCCGCAATACACCGGTGACTTCAGTATTGCACAATACACCCATGATTTCAGTATTCCACAATACACCACGGGTTTCAGCATTCCACAACACATCAGGGACTTCAGTATTCCACAACACACCCGGGACTTCAGTATTCCACAATACACCCGGGACTACAGTATTCCACAATACACCAGGGACTTCAGTATTCCACAATACACCAGGAACTTTAGTAATGCACAATACACCAGGGACTTCAGTATTGCACAATACACCAGGGTCTTCAGTATTCCACAATACACCCGGGACTTCAGTGTTGCACAACACAGCAGTGACTTCAGAATTCCACAATGCACCTGAGATTTCACTATTCCACAACACACCAGGGACTTCAGTTTTGGACACTAAACCCGGGACTTCATTATTCCACAATACACCAGTGACGCAGTATTCCACAATACACCAGGGAATTCAGTATTCCAGAATACACCCAGGGCATCAGTATTCCACAATATACCAGGAACTTTAGGAAGCAAAACACCAGGAACTTCCATATTCCACAATACACCAGGAACTTTAGTATTGCACAAGACACCAGGTACTTCAGTTTTCCACAATGCACCAGGGACTTCAGTATTCCACAATACACCAGGGACGTCAGTATTCTACAATACACCCGGGACTTCAGTATTCCACAATACACCATGGACTTCAGTTTTCCACAATACACCAGGGCCTTCATTATTCCACAATACACCCGGGACTTCAGTGTTGCACAACACAGCAGTGACTTCAGAATTCCACAATGCACCAGGGACTTCAGTATTGCACAATACACCAGGGTCTTCAGTATTCTACACTACACCCGGGACTTCAGTATTGCACAACACAGCAGTGACTTCAGAATTCCACAATGCACCTGAGATTTCACTATTCCACAACATACCAGGGACTTCAGTTTTGGACACTACACCCGGGACTTCATTATTCCACAGTACACCAATGACGCAGTATTCCACAATACACCAGGGACTTCAGTATTCCAGAATACACCCAGGGCATCAGTATTCCACAATATACCAGGAACTTTAGTGTTGCACAATACACCAGGGACTTCAGTATTGCACAATGCACCAGGGACTTCCATATTCCACAATACATCAGGAACTTTAGCATTGCACAATACACCAGGTACTTCAGTTTTCCACAATGCACCAGGGACTTCAGTATTCCACAATACACCAGGGACGTCAGTATTCTACAATACACCCGGGACTTCAGTATTCCACAATACACCATGGACTTCAGTATTCCACAATGCACCAGGGACTTCAGTATTGCACAATACAACAGGGTCTTCAGTATTCCACAATACACCCGGGACTTCAGTCTTGCACAACACAGCAGTGACTTCAGAATTCCACAATGCACCTGAGATTTCACTATTCCACAACACACCAGGGACTTCAGTTTTGGATACTACACCCGGGACTTCATTATTCCACAATACACCAATGACGCAGTATTCCACAATACACCAGGTACTTCAGTATTCCAAATTACACCCGGGACTTCAGTATTACACAATACACCAGGCACCTCAGCATTCCACAATACACCCGTGCCTTCAGTGTTCCGCAACACACCCGAGACTTCAGTGTTCCGCAATACACCCGGGATTTCAGTATTCCACAATACACCAGGGGTTTCAGCATTCCACAACACACCAGGGATTTCAGTATTCCACAATACACCAGGATCTTTAGTATTGCACAATACACCAGGGACGTCAGTATTCCACAATGCACCAGGGACTTCAGTATTCCAGAATACACCCAGGACATCAGTATTCCACAATACACCAGGGACGTAAGTATTCTACAAAACACCCGGGACTTCAGTATTCCACAATACACCAGGGACTTCAGTATTCCACAATAAAAATGGGACTTCAGTATTGCAAAATATACCCGGGACTTCAGTATTCCACAATACACCAAGGACATCAATATTCCACAATGCACCTGGGACTTCAGTATTGCACAATACACCAGGGTCTTCAGTATTCCACAATACACCCGGGACTTCAGTATTCCACAATGCACCTGGGATTTCACTATTCCACAAGACACCAGGGACTTCACTTTTGGACACTACACCCGGGACTTCATTATTCCACAATACACCAATGACGCAGTATTCCACAATACACCAGGGACTTCAGTATTCCACATTACACCCGGGACTTCAGTATTCCACAATACACCAGGCACTTCAGCATTCCACAAAACACCCGTGCCTTCAGTGTTCCGCAATACACCCGAGACTTCAGTGTTGCACAATACACCCGGGATTTCAGTATTCCACAATGCACCAGGGGTTTCAGCATTCCACAACACGCCAGGGATTTCAGTATTCCACAATACACCAGGATCTTTAGTATTGCACAATACACCAGGGACGTCAGTATTCCACAATGCACCAGGGACTTCTTTATTCCAGAATACACCCAGGACATCAGTATTCCACAATCCACCAGGAACCTTAGTATTGCACAATACACCCGGGACTTCAGTATTCCACAATGCACCCGGGAATTCACTATTCCAGAATACACTGGTGACTTCAGTATTGCACAATGCACCAGGGACTTCAGTGTTGCACAATACACCCAGGACGTGAGTATTCCACAATACACCCGGGACTTCAGTATTCCACAATACACCAGGGACTTCAGTATTACACAAAGCACCCGGGACTTCAGTGTTCCACAATATACCAGGGACTTCAGTATTCCACAATGCACCAGTGACGTCAGTATTCTACAATATACCCGGAACTTCTGTATTGCACAATACACCAGTGACTTCAGTATTCCACAATATACCCGGAACTTCGGTATTGCACAATACACCAGTGACTTCAGTATTCCACAATACACCCGGGACTTCAGTGTTGCATAATATACCCGGGACTTCAGTATTCCACAAGAACCAGGGACTTCAGTATTCCATAATACACCAGGGCGTCAACATTCTACAATACACCCGGGACTTCTGTATTCCACAATACGCCAGGGACTTCAGTGTTGCACAGTACACCCAGGACTTCACTATTCCACAATACACCAGGGACTTCAGTATTCCACAATACATCCGGGATTTCAGTAATCCACAAAACACCCGGGACTTCAGTGTTGCACAACACACCAGTGACCTCAGTATTCCACAATTCACCTGGGATTTCACGATTCCACAACACACCAGGGACTTCAGTGTTGCACAGTACACCCAGGAGTTCAGTATTCCACAATACACCAGGGACTTCAGTATTCCACAATACACCCAGGATTTCTGTAATCCACAAAACACCCGGGACTTCAGTGTTGCACAACACACCAGTGACTTCAGTATTCCACAATTCACCTGGGACTTCACGATTCCACAACACACCAGGGACTTCAGTTTTGCACACTACACCCGGGACTTCGGTTTTCCACAATGCACCTGGGATTTCACAATTCCACAACACACCAGGGACTTCAGTTTTGCGCACTACACCCGGGACTTCATTATTCCACAATACACCAATGACTTCAGTATTCCACAATACACCAGGGACTTCAGTATTCCACATTACACCCGGGACTTCAGTATTCCACAATACACCAGGCACTTCAGCATACCTCAACACACCCGTGCCTTCAGTGTTCCGCAATACACCGGTGACTTCAGTATTCCACAATACACCAGGATCTTTAGTATTGCACAATACACCAGGGACGTCAGTATTCCACAATGCACCAGGGACTTCAGTATTCCACAACACACCCGGGACTTCAGTATTCCACAATACACCCGGGACTACAGTATTCCACAATACACCAGGGACTTCAGTATTCCACAATACACCAGGAACTTTAGTAATGCACAATACACCAGGGACTTCAGTATTCCACAATACACCAGGGACTTCAGTATTCCACAATGCACCAGGGACTTCAGTATTGCACAATACACCAGGGTCTTCAGTATTCCACAATACACCCGGGACTTCAGTGTTGCACAACACAGCAGTGACTTCAGAATTCCACAATGCACCTGAGGTTTCACTATTCCACAACTCACCAGCGACTTCAGTTTTGGACACTACACCCGGGACTTCATTATTCCACAATACACCAATGACGCAGTATTCCACAATACACCAGGGACTTCAGTATTCCAGAATACACCCAGGGCATCAGTATTCCACAATATACCAGGAACTTTAGTATTGCACAATACACCAGGGACTTCAGTATTGCACAATGCACCAGGGACTTCCATATTCCACAAGACACCAGGAACTTTAGTATTGCACAAGACACCAGGTACTTCAGTTTTCCACAATGCACCAGGGACTTCAGTATTCCACAATACACCAGGGACGTCAGTATTCTACAATACACCCGGGACTTCAGTATTCCACAATATACCCGGGACTTCAGTGCTGCACAACACAGCAGTGACTTCAGAATTCCACAATGCACCAGGGACTTCAGTATTGCACAATACACAAGGGTCTTCAGTATTCTACAATACACCCGGGACTTCAGTGTTGCACAACACAGCAGTGACTTCAGAATTCCACAATGCACCTGAGATTTCACTATTCCACAATACACCAGGGACTTCAGTTTTGGACACTACACCCGGGACTTCATTATTCCACAGTACACCAATGACGCAGTATTCCACAATACACCAGGGACTTCAGTATTCCAGAATACACCCAGGGCATCAGTATTCCACAATATACCAGGAACTTTAGTATTGCACAATACACCAGGGACTTCAGTATTGCACAATGCACCAGGGACTTCCATATTCCACAATACATCAGGAACTTTAGTATTGCACAATACACCAGGTACTTCAGTATTCCACAATACACCAGGGACGTCAGTATTCTACAATACACCCGGGACTTCAGTATTCCCCAATACACCATGGACTTCAGTATTCCACAATGCACCAGGGACTTCAGTATTGCACAATACAACAGGGTCTTCAGTATTCCACAATACACCCGGGACTTCAGTCTTGCACAACACAGCAGTGACTTCAGAATTCCACAATGCACCTGAGATTTCACTATTCCACAATGCACCAGGGAATTCAGTTTTGGATACTACACCCGGGACTTCATTATTCCACAATACACCAATGACGCAGTATTCCACAATACACCAGGGACTTCAGTATTCCAAATTACACCCGAGACTTCAGTATTACACAATACACCAGGCACTTCAGCATTCCACAATACACCCGTGCCTTCAGTGTTCCGCAATGCACCCGAGACTTCAGTGTTCCGCAATACACCCGGGATTTCAGTATTCCACAATACACCAGGGGTTTCAGCATTCCACAACACACCAGGGATTTCAGTATTCCACAATACACCAGGATCTTTAGTATTGCACAATACACCAGGGACGTCAGTATTCCACAATGCACCAGGGACTTCAGTATTCCAGAATACACCCAGGACATCAGTATTCCACAATACACCAGGAACTTTAGTATTGCACAATACACCAGGGACTTCAGTATTCCACAATGCACCAGGGACCTCACTATTCCAGAATACACCCAGGACATCAGTATTCCACAATACACCAGGAACTTTAGTTTTGCACAATACACCAGGGACTTCAGTATTGCACAATGCACCCGGGACTTCAGTATTCCACAATATACCCGGGACTTCAGTAATCCAAAATACATCCGGGATTTTAGTGTTGCACAACACAGCAGTGACTTCAGAATTCCACAATGCACCTGAGATTTCACTATTCCACAACACACCAGGGACTTCAGTTTTGGACACTACACCCGGGACTTCATTATTCCACAATACACCAGGAACTTTAGTATTGCACAATACACCAGGGACTTCAGTATTCCACAATATACATGGGACTTCAGTTTTGCAAAATACACCGGGACTTCAGTATTCTACAATATACCAGGGACTTCTGTATTCCACAACACACCAAGGACTTCAATATTCCACAATGCACCAGGGACTTCAGTATTGCACAATACACCAGGGTCTTCAGTATTCCACAATACACCCGGGACTTCAGTAATCCAAAATACATCCGGGATTTTAGTGTTGCACAACACAGCAGTGACTTCAGAATTCTCAATGCACCTGAGATTTCACTATTCCACAACACACCAGGGACTTCAGTTTTGGACACTACACCCGGGACTTCATTATTCCACAATACACCAATGACGCAGTATTCCACAATACACCAGGGATTTCAGTTTTCCACACTACACCCGGGATTTCAGTATTTCACAACACAGCAGGGACTTCAGTTTTGCACAATACTCCCGGGACTTCAGTATTCCACAATGCACCAGGGACGTCATTATTCGACAATGCACCAGGGACTTCTGTATTCCAGAATACACCCAGGACATCAGTATTCCACAATCCACCAGAAACTTTAGTATTGCACAATACACCAGCTACTTCAGTGTTGCACAATACACCCAGTACTTCAGCATTCAAAATATACCCGGGGACTTCAGTATTCCACAATACACCAGGTAATTCAGTGTTGCACAGTACACCCAGGACTTCAGTATTCCACAATGCACCAGGGACTTCAGTATTCCACAATACACCCGGGATTTCAGTATTCCACAATACACCCGGGATTTCAGTATTCCACAACACAGCAGGGACTTCAGTTTTGCACAATACTCCCGGGACTTCAGTATTCCACAATGCACCAGGGACGTCATTATTCGACAAGATACCAGGGACTTCAAGATTCCAAAATATACCAATGACTTCAGTATTCCACAATACACCAGCGACTTCAGTGTTGCAGAATACACCCGGTTCTTCAGTATTCCACAATATACCAGGGATTTCATTATTCCACAATACACCAGGGACTTCAGTATTCCACAATACACCATGGACTTCAGTATTCCACAATACACCCGGGACTTCATTGTTCCACAATATACCAGGGACTTCAAGATTCCAAAATATACCAATGACTTCAGTATTCCACAATACACCAGCGACTTCAGTGTTGCAGAATACACCCGGATCTTCAGTATTCCACAATATACCAGGGATTTCATTATTCCACAATACACCAGGGACTTCAGTATTCCACAATACACCCGGGACTTCAGTGTTCCACAATATCCCAGGGACTTCAGTGTTCCACAATACACCAATGACTTCAGTGTTCCACAATACACCAGGGACTTCAGTATTGCATAATACACCCGGGACTTCAGTAATCCACAAGAACCAGGGACTTCAGTATTCCACAATGCACCAGGGCGTCAATATTCTACAATACACCCGGGACTTCTGTATTCCACAATACACCAGCGACTTCAGTATTCCACAATACACCCAGGATTTCTGTAATCCACAAAACACCCGGGACTTCGGTGTTGCACAACACACCAGTGACTTCAGTATTCCACAATTCACCTGGGATTTCTCGATTCCACAACACACCAGGGACTTCAGTTTTGCGCACTACACCCGGGGCTTCATTATTCCACAATACACCAATGACTTCAGTATTCCACAATACACCAGGCACTTCAGCATACCTCAACACACCCGTGCCTTCAGTATTCCGCAATACACCCGAGACTTCAGTATTGCACAATACACCCGGGATTTCAGTATTCCACAATACACCAGGGGTTTCAGCATTCCACAAGACACCAGGGACTTCAGTATTCCACAACATACCCGGGACTTCAGTGTTGCACAACACACCAGTGACTTCAGTATTCAACAATACACCACGGGTTTCAGCATTCCACAACACATCAGGGACTTCAGTATTCCACAATACACCTGAGATTTCACGATTCCACAACACACCAGAGACTTCAGTTTTGGACACTACACCCGGGACTTCATTATTCCACAATACACCAATGACGCAGTATTCCACAATACACCAGGGACTTCAGTATTCCAGAATACACCCAGGACATCAGTATTCCACAATACACCAGGAACTTTAGTATTGCACAATACACCAGGGACTTCAGTATTCCACAATGCACCAGGGACTTCAGTATTCCACAATACACCAGGGACGTCAGTATTCTACAATACACCCGGGACTTCAGTTTTCCACAGTACATCCAGGACTTCAGTATTCCACAATGCACCATGGACTTCAGTATTCCACAATACACCAGGGACGTCAGTATTCTACAATACACCAGGGACTTCAGTTTTCCACAATACACCAGGGACTTCAGTATTCCACAATTCACCCGGGACTGCAGTGTTGCACAACACAGCAGTGACTTCAGAATTCCACAATGCTCCAGGGACTTCAGTATTGCACAATACACCAGGGTCTTCAGTATTCTACAATACACCCGGGACTTCAGTGTTGCACAACACAGCAGTGACTTCAGAATTCCACAATGCACCTGAGATTTCACTATTCCACAACACACCAGGGACTTCAGTTTTGGACACTACACCCGGGACTTCATTATTCCACAATACACCAATGACGCAGTATTCCACAATACACCAGGGACTTCAGTATTCCAGAATACACCCAGGGCATCAGTATTCCACAATATACCAGGAACTTTAGTATTGCACAATACACCAGGGACTTCAGTATTGCACAATGCACCAGGGACTTCCATATTCCACAATACACCAGGAACTTTAGTGTTGCACAATACACCAGGTACTTCAGTTTTCCACAATGCACCAGGGACTTCAGTATTCTACAATACACCCGGGACTTCAGTATTCCACAATACACCATGGACTTCAGTATTCCACAATGCACCAGGGACTTCAGTATTGCACAACACACCAGGGTCTTCAGTATTCCACAATACACCCGGGACTTCAGTGTTGCACAACACAGCAGTGACTTCAGAATTCCACAAAGCACCTGAGATTTCACTATTCCACAACACACCAGGGACTTCAGTTTTGGATACGACACCCGGGACTTCATTATTCCACAATACACCAATGACGCAGTATTCCACAATACACCAGGGACTTCAGTATTCCAAATTACACCCGGGACTTCAGTATTACACAATACACCAGGCACTTCAGCATTCCACAATACACCCGTGCCTTCAGTGTTGCACAATACACCCGGGACGTCAGTATTCCACAATACACCCGGGACTTCAGTATTCCACAATACACCAGGGACGTCAGTATTCCACAATACACCCGGGACTTCAGCGTTCCACAAGATACCAGGGATTTCATTATTCCACAATACACCAGGGACTTCAGTATTCCACAATACACCCGGGGTTTCAGTATTCCACAACACAGCAGGGACTTCTGTATTGCACAATATACCAGTGACTTCAGTATTCCACAATACACCCGGGACTTCTGTATTCCACAATACACCAGGGACTTCAGTGTTGCACAGCACACCCAGGACTTCACCATTCCACAATACACCAGGGACTTCAGTATTCCACAATACACCCGGGATTTCAGTAATCCACAAAACACCCGGGACTTCAGTGTTGCACAACACACCAGTGACCTCAGTATTCCACAATTCACCTGGGATTTCACGATTCCACAACACACCAGGGACTTCAGTGTTGCACAGTACACCCAGGAGTTCAGTATTCCACAATACACCAGGGACTTCAGTATTCCACAATACACCCAGGATTTCTGTAATCCACAAAACACCCGGGACTTCAGTGTTGCACAACACACCAGTGACTTCAGTATTCCACAATTCACCTGGGATTTCACGATTCCACAACACACCAGGGACTTCAGTTTTGCACACTACACCCGGGACTTCATTATTCCACAATACACCAGGGGTTCTGCATTCCACAACACACCAGGGACTTCAGTATTCCACAATACACCCGGGACTTCAGTTTTCCACAATGCACCTGGGATTTCACAATTCCACAACACACCAGGGACTTCAGTTTTGCGCACTACACCCGGGACTTCATTATTCCACAATACACCAATTACTTCAGTATTCCACAATACACCAGGGACTTCAGTATTCCACATTACACCAGGGACTTCAGTATTCCACAATACACCAGGCACTTCAGCATACCTCAACACACCCGTGCCTTCAGTGTTCCGCAATACACCGGTGACTTCAGTATTGCACAATAGACCCGGGATTTCAGTATTCCACAATACACCAGGCGTTTCAGCATTCCACAAGACACCAGGGACTTCAGTATTCCACAACACACCCGGGACTTCAGTGTTGCACAACACACCAGTGGCTTCAGTATTCAACAATACACCACGGGTTTCAGCATTCCACAACACATCAGGGACTTCAGTATTCCACAACACACCCGGGACTTCAGTATTCCACAATACACCCGGGTCTACAGTATTCCACAATACACCAGGAACTTTAGTAATGCACAATACACCAGGGATTTCAGTATTCCACAATGCACCAGGGACTTCAGTATTGCACAATACACCAGGGTCTTCAGTATTCCACAATACACCCGGGACTTCAGTGTTGCACAACACAGCAGTGACTTCAGAATTCCACAATGCACCTGAGATTTCACTATTCCACAACACACCAGCGACTTCAATTTTGGACACTACACCCGGGACTTCATTATTCCACAATACACCAATGACGCAGTCTTCCACAATACACCAGGGACTTCAGTATTCCAGAATACACCCAGGAGATCAGTATTCCACAATACACCAAGAACGTTAGTATTGCACAATACACCAGGTACTTCAGTATTCCACAATACACCAGGGACGTCAGTATTCTACAATAAACCCGGGACTTCAGTATTCCACAATACACCAGGGACTTCAGTATTCCACATTACACCCGGGACTTCAGTATTACACAATACACCAAGCACTTCAGCATTCCACAATACACCCGTGCCTTCAGTGTTCCGCAATACACCCGAGACTTCAGTGTTGCACAATACACCCGGGAGTTCAGTATTCCACAATACACCAGGGGTTTCAGCATTCCACAACACACCAGGGATTTCAGTATTCCAGAATACACCCAGGACATCAGTATTCCACAATACACCAGGAACTTCAGTATTCCACAATGCACCAGGGACTTCAGTATTCCAGAATACACCCAGGACATCAGTATTCCACAATACACCAGGAACTTTAGTATTGCACAATACACCAGGGACTTCAGTATTCCACAATGCACCAGGGACTTCAGTATTCCACAATACACCAGGGACGTCAGTATTCTACAATATACCAGAGACTTCAGTTTTCCACAATACACCAGGGACTTCAGTATTCCACAATGTACATGGGACTTCAGTTTTGCAAAATACACCCGGGACTTCAGTATTCTACAATATACCAGGGACTTCTGTATTCCACAATACACCAGGGACTTCAGTATTCCACAATATACATGGGACTTCAGTTTAGCAAAATACACCCGGGACTTCAGTATTCTACAATATACCAGGGACTTCTGTATTCCACAATACACCAGTTACTTCATATTCCACAACACACCAAGGACTTCAATATTCCACAATGCACCAGGGACTTCAGTATTGCACAACACACCAGGGTCTTCAGTATTCCACAATACATCCGGGACTTCAGTAATCCAAAATACACCCGGGACTTCAGTGTTGCACAACACAGCAGTGACTTCAGAATTCCACAATGCACCTGAGATTTCACTATTCCACAACACACCAGGGACTTCTGTTTTGGAAACTACACCCGGGACTTCATTATTCCGCAATACACCAATGACGCTGTATTCCACAATACACCAGGGATTTCAGTATTCCACATTACACCCGAGACTTCAGTATTCCACAATACACCAGGCACTTCAGCATTCCACAATACACCCGTGCCTTCAGTGTTCCGCAATACACCCGAGACTTCAGTGTTGCACAATACACACGGGATTTCAGTATTCCACAATACACCAGGGGTTTCAGCATTCCACAACACACCAGGGATTTCAGTATTCCACAATACACCAGGATCTTTAGTATTGCACAATACACCAGGTGCGTCAGTATTCCACAATGCACCAGGGACTTCTGTATTCCAGAATACACCCAGGAGATCAGTATTCCACAATCCACCAGAAACTTTAGTATTGCACAATACACCAGGGACTTCAGTGTTGCACAATACACCCAGGACTTCAGTATTCTACAATATACCAGGCACTTCAGTATTCCACAATACACCAGGTAATTCAGTGTTGCACAGTACACCCAGGACTTAAGTATTCCACAATGCACCAGGGACTTCAGTTTTGGACACTACACCCGGGACTTCATTATTCCACAATACACCAATGACGCAGTATTCCACAATACACCAGGGACTTCAGTATTCCAGAATACACCCAGGGCATCAGTATTCCACAATATACCAGGAACTTCAGTATTGCACAATACACCAGGGTCTTCCATATTCCACAATACACCAGGAACTTTAGTATTGCACAATACACCAGGGACTTCAGTATTCCAGAATACACCCAGGACATCAGTATTCCACAATACACCAGGAACTTTAGTATTGCACAATACACCAGGGACTTCAGTATTCCACAATGCACCAGGGACTTCAGTATTCCACAATACACCAGTGACGTCAGTATTCTACAATACACCCGGGACTTCAGTTTTCCACAATACACCAGGGACTTCAGTATTCCACAATGCACCAGGGACTTCAGTATTGCACAATACACCAGGGACGTCAGTATTCTACAATACACCCGGGACTTCAGTTTTCCACAATACACCAGGGACTTCAGTATTCCACAATGCACCTGGGACTTCAGTATTGCACAATACACCAGGGACTTCAGAATTCCACAATGCACCTGAGATTTCACTATTCCACAACACACCAGGGACTTCAGTTTTGGATACTACACCCGGGACTTCATTATTCCACAATACACCAATGACGCAGTATTCCACAATACACCAATGACGCAGTATTCCACAATACACCAGGGACTTCAGTATTCCACATCACACCCGGGACTTCAGTATTCCACAATACACCAGGCACTTCAGCATTCCACAATACACCCGTGCCTTCAGTGTTCCGCAATACATCCGAGACTTCAGTGTTGCACAATACACCCGGGATTTCAGTATTCCACAATACACCAGGGGTTTCAGCATTCCACAACACACCAGTATTCCACAATACACCAGGATCTTTAGTATTGCACAATACACCACGGACATCAGTATTCCACAATGCACCAGGAACTTCTGTATTCCAGAATACACCCAGGACATCAGTATTCCACAATCCACCAGGAACTTTAGTATTCCACAATGCACCAGGGACTTCAGTATTCCACAATACACCAGGGACTTGAGTGTTGCACAATACACCCAGGACTTCAGTATTCTACAATATACCAGGGACTTCAGTATTCCACAATACACCAGGTAATTCAGAGTTGCACAGTACACCCAGGACTTCAGTATTCCACAATGCACCAGGGACTTCAGTATTCCACAATACACCCGGGATTTCAGTATTCCACAACACAGCACGGACTTCAGTTTTGCACAATACTCCCGGGACTTCAGTATTCCACAATACACCAGGGACTTCAGTATTCCATAATGCTCCAGGGACTTCAGTATTCCACAATACACCAGGGACGTCAGTATTCTACAATACACCCGGGACTTCAGTTTCCCACAATACAACAGGGACTTCAGTATTCCACAATGCACCAGGGACTTCAGTATTCCACAATACACCAGGGGTTTCAGCATTCCACAACACACCAGGGATTTCAGTATTCCACAATACACCAGGATCTTCAGTATTGCACAATACACCACGGACGTCAGTATTCCACAATGCACCAGGGACTTCTGTATTCCAGAATACACCCAGGACATCAGTATTCCGTAATCCACCAGGAACTTTAGTATTCCACAATGCACCAGGGACTTCAGTATTCCACAATACACCAGGGACGTCAGTGTTCTACAAAACACCCGGGTCTTCAGTATTCCACAATACACCAGGGAGTTGAGTGTTGCACAATAAACCCAGGACTTCAGTATTCTGCAATATACCAGGGACTTCAGTATTCCACAATACACCAGGTAATTCAGAGTTGCACAGCACACCCAGGACTTCAGTATTCCACAATGCACCAGCGACTTCAGTATTCCACAATACACCCGGGATTTCAGTATTCCACAACACAGCAGGGACTTCAGTTTTGCACAATACTCCCGGGACTTCAGTATTCCACAATGCACCAGGGACGTCAGTATTCTACAATATACCAGGGACTTCTGTATTCCACAATACACCAATGACTTCAGTATTCCACAATACACCAGCGACTTCAGTGTTGCAGAATACACCCGGGTCTTTAGTATTCCACAAGAACCAGGGAGTTCAGTATACCACAATACACCAGGATCTTTAGTATTGCACAATACACCCGGTACATCTGTATTCCACAATGCACCAGGAACTTCTGTATTCCAGAATACACCCAGGACATCAGTATTCCACAATCCACCAGGAACTTTAGTATTCCACAATGCACCAGGGACTTCAGTATTCCACAATACACCAGGGACTTGAGTGTTGCACAATACACCCAGGACTTCAGTATTCTACAATATACCAGGGACTTCAGTATTCCACAATACACCAGGTAATTCAGAGTTGCACAGTACACCCAGGACTTCAGTATTCCACAATGCACCAGGGACTTCAGTATTCCACAATACACCCGGGATTTCAGTATTCCACAACACAGCACGGACTTCAGTTTTGCACAATACTCCCGGGACTTCAGTATTCCACAATACACCAGGGACTTCAGTATTCCATAATGCTCCAGGGACTTCAGTATTCCACAATACACCAGGGACGTCAGTATTCTACAATACACCCGGGACTTCAGTTTCCCACAATACAACAGGGACTTCAGTATTCCACAATGCACCAGGGACTTCAGTATTCCACAATACACCAGGGGTTTCAGCATTCCACAACACACCAGGGATTTCAGTATTCCACAATACACCAGGATCTTCAGTATTGCACAATACACCACGGACGTCAGTATTCCACAATGCACCAGGGACTTCTGTATTCCAGAATACACCCAGGACATCAGTATTCCGTAATCCACCAGGAACTTTAGTATTCCACAATGCACCAGGGACTTCAGTATTCCACAATACACCAGGGACGTCAGTGTTCTACAAAACACCCGGGTCTTCAGTATTCCACAATACACCAGGGACTTGAGTGTTGCACAATAAACCCAGGACTTCAGTATTCTGCAATATAGCAGGGACTTCAGTATTCCACAATACACCAGGTAATTCAGAGTTGCACAGCACACCCAGGACTTCAGTATTCCACAATGCACCAGCGACTTCAGTATTCCACAATACACCCGGGATTTCAGTATTCCACAACACAGCAGGGACTTCAGTTTTGCACAATACTCCCGGGACTTCAGTATTCCACAATGCACCAGGGACGTCAGTATTCTACAATATACCAGGGACTTCTGTATTCCACAATACACCAATGACTTCAGTATTCCACAATACACCAGCGACTTCAGTGTTGCAGAATACACCCGGGTCTTTAGTATTCCACAAGAACCAGGGAGTTCAGTATACCACAATACACCAGGGCGTCAATATTCTACAATACACCCGGTACATCTGTATTCCACAATACACCCGGGACTTCAGTGTTGCACAATACACCCGGGACTTCAGTATTCCACAATACACCAGGGCTTTCACTTCAGTATTCCACAATACACCCGTGACATCAGTATTCCACAATACACCAGGGACTTCAGTATTCCACAATACACCCGGGACTTCAGTATTCCACAATACACCAGGGACTTCAATATTCCACAATACACCAGGGACTTCAGTGTTCCACAATACACCCGGGTCTTCAGCATTCCACAATATACCAGAGATTTCATCATTCCACAATACACCAGGGACTTCAGTATTCAACAATACACCACGGGTTTCAGCATTCCACAACACATCAGGGACTTCAGTATTCCACAATACACCTGAGATTTCACTATTCCACAACACACCAGGGACTTCAGTTTTACACACTACACCCGGGACTTCATTATTCCACAATACACCAATGACGCAGTATTCCACAATACACCAGGGACTTCAGTATTCCAGAATACACCCAGGACATCAGTATTCCACAATACACCAGGAACTTTAGTATTGCACAATACACCAGGGACTTCAGTATTCCACAATACACCAGGGACTTCAGTATTCCACAATGCACCAGGGACTTCAGTATTCCACAATACACCCGGGACTTCAGTTTTCCACAATGCACCAGGGACTTCAGTATTCCACAATACACCAGGGACGTCAGTATTCTACAATACACCCGGGACTTCAGTTTTCCACAATACACCAGGGACTTCAGTATTCCACAATGCACCTGGGACTTCAGTATTGCATAATACACCAGGGTCTTCAGTATTCCACAATACACCCGGGACTTCAGTGTTGCACAACACAGCAGTGACTTCAGAATTCCACAATGCACCTTAGATTTCACTATTCCACAACACACCAGGGACTTCAGTTTTGGATACTACACCCGGGACTTCATTATTCCACAATACACCAATGACGCAGTATTCCACAATACACCAGGGACTTCAGTATTCCACATTACACCCGGGACTTCAGTATTCCACAATACACCAGGCACTTCAGCATTCCACAATACACCCGTGCCTTCAGTGTTCCGCAATACACCCGAGACTTCAGTGTTGCACAATACACCCGGGATTTCAGTATTCCACAATACACCAGGGGTTTCAGCATTCCACAACACACCAATATTCCACAATACACCAGGATCTTTAGTATTGCACAATACACCACGGACATCAGTATTCCACAATGCACCAGGGACTTCTGTATTCCAGAATACACCCAGAACATCAGTATTCCATAATCCACCAGGAACTTTAGTATTCCACAATGCACCAGGGACTTCAGTATTCCACAATACACCAGGGACGTCAGTGTTCTACAAAACACCCGGGACTTCAGTATTCCACAATACACCAGGGACTTGAGTGTTGCACAATACACCCAGGACTTCAGTATTCTGCAATATACCAGGGACTTCAGTATTCCACAATACACCAGGTAATTCAGAGTTGCACAGCACACCCAGGACTTCAGCATTCCACAATGCACAAGGGACTTCAGTATTCTACAATATACCAGGGACTTCTGTATTCCACAATACTCCAGGGACTTCAGTATTCCACAATACACCCGGGACTTCATTGTTCCACAATATACCAGGGACTTCAAGATTCCAAAATACACCAATGACTTCAGTATTCCACAATACACCAGCGACTTCAGTGTTGCAGAATACACCCGGGTCTTTAGTATTCCACAAGAACCAGGGAGTTCAGTATTCCACAATACACCAGGGCGTCAATATTCTACAATACACCCGGTACATCTGTATTCCACAATACACCAGGGAATTCAGTGTTGCACAGGACACCCAGGACTTCAGTATTCCACAAGACACCAGGGACTTCAGTATTCCACAATACACCCGGGATTTCAGTATTCCACAACACAGCAGGGACTTCAGTATTGCACAATACTCCCGGGATATCAGTATTCCACAATACACCAGGGACTTCAGTATTCCACAATACACCCGGGAATTCAGTTTTCCACAATACACCCGGGAATTCACTATTCCTGAATGCACCGAGGACTTCAGTATTGCACAATGCACCAGGGACTTCAGTGTTGCACAATACACCTGGGACGTCAGTATTCCACAATACAGCAGGGTCTTCAGTATTCCACAATACACCAGGGACTTCAGTATTCCAGAACACACCAGGGACTTCAGTTTTGCACAATACACCCGGGCCTTCATTATTCCACAATACAGCCGTGACTTCAGTATTCCACAATACACCCGGGACTTCAGTGTTGCACAATACACCCGGGACTTCAGTATTCCACAATACACCAGGGCTTTCACTTCAGTATTCCACAATACACCCGTGACATCAGTATTCCACAATACACCCGGGACTTCAGTATTCCACAATACACCAGGGACTTCAGTATTCCACAATACACCAGGGACTTCAGTGTTCCACAATACACCCGGGTCTTCAGCATTCCACAATATACCAGAGATTTCATCATTCCACAATACACCAGGGACTTCAGTATTCCACAATACACCCGGGATTTCAGTATTCCAAAACACAGCAGGGACTTCAGTTTTCCACAATGCACCAGTGACGTCAGTATTCTACAATACACCAGGGACTTCAGTATTCCACAATACACCAATGACTTCAGTATTCCACAATACACCAGGGACTTCAGTGTTGCATAATACACCCGGAACTTCAGTATTCCACAAGAACCAGGGACTTCAGTATTCCATAATATACCAGGGCGTCAATATATACAATACACCCGGGACTTCTGTATTCCACAATACACCAGGGACTTCAGTATTCCACAATTCACCTGGGATTTCACGATTCCACAACACACCAGGGACTTCAGTGTTGCACAGTACACCCAGGAGTTCAGTATTCCACAATACACCAGGGACTTCCGTATTCCACAATACACCCAGGATTTCTGTAATCCACAAAACATCCGGGACTTCAGTGTTGCACAACACACCAGTGACTTCAGTATTCAACAATACACCATGGGTTTCAGCATTCCACAACACATCAGGGACTTCAGTATTTAACAACACACCTGGGACTTCAGTATTCCACAATACACCCGGGACTACAGTATTCCACAACACACCAGGGACTTCAGTATTCCACAATACACCAGGAACTTTAGTATTCCACAATACACCAGGGACTTCAGTATTCCACAATGCACCAGGGACTTCAGTATTGCACAATACACCAGGGACTTCAGTTTTGCACAATACACCCGGGACTTCAGTATTCCACAATACACCAGGGACTTCAGTATTACACAATGCACCCGGGACGTCAGTGTTCCACAATATACCAGGGACTTCAGTATTCCACAATACACCAATGACTTCAGTATTCCACAATACACCAGGGACTTCAGTGTTGCATAATACACCCGGGACTTCAGTATTCCAACAGAACCAGGGACTTCAGTATTCCACAATATACCAGGTCGTCAATATTCTACAATACACCCGGGACTTCTGTATTCCACAATACACCCGGGATTTCAGTAATCCACAGAACACCCGGGACTTCAGTGTTGCACAACACACCAGTGACCTCAGTATTCCACAATTCACCTGGGATTTCACGATTCCACAACACACCAGGGACTTCAGTGTTGCACGGTACACCCAGGAGTTCAGTATTCCACAATACACCAGGGACTTCAGTATTCCACAATACACCCAGGATTTCTGTAATCCACAAAACACCCGGCACTTCAGTATTCCACAAGAACCAGGGACTTCAGTATTCCACAATATACCAGGGCGTCAATATTCTACAATACACCCGGGACTTCTGTATTCCACAATACACCAGGAACTTTAGTATTGCACAATACACCAGGGACTTCAGTATTCCACAATGCACCAGGGACTTCAGTATTGCACAATACACCAGGGTCTTCAGTATTCCACAATACACCAGGGACTTCAGTATTCCAGAACACACCAGGGACTTCAGTTTTGCACAATACACCCGGGCCTTCATTATTCCACAATACAGCCGTGACTTCAGTATTCCACAATACACCCGGGACTTCAGTGTTGCACAATACACCTGGGACTTCAGTATTCCACAATACACCAGGGCTTTCACTTCAGTATTCCACAATACACCCGTGACATCAGTATTCCACAATACACCCGGGACTTCAGTATTCCACAATACACCAGGGACTTCAGTATTCCACAATACACCAGGGACTTCAGTGTTCCACAATACACCCGGGTCTTCAGCATTCCACAATATACCAGAGATTTCATCATTCCACAACACAGCAGTGACTTCAGAATTCTACAATGCACCTGAGATTTCACTATTCCACAACACACCAGCGACTTCAGTTTTGGACAATACACCCGGGACTTCATTATTCCACAATACACCAATGACGCAGTATTCCACAATACACCAGGGACTTCAGTATTCCAGAATACACCCAGGACATCAGTATTCCACAATACACCAGGAACTTTAGTGTTGCACAATACACCAGGGAATTCACTATTCCACAATGCACCAGGGACTTCCATATTCCACAACACACCAGGGATTTCAGTATTCCACAATACACTAGGATCTTTAGTATTGCACAATACACCAGGGACGTCAGTATTCCACAATGCACCAGGGACTTCAGTATTCCAGAATACACCCAGGACATCAGTATTCCACAATAAACCAGGAACTTTAGTATTGCACAATACACCAGGGACTTCAGTATTCCACAATGCACCAGGGACTACAGTATTCCACAACACACCCGTGAATTCAGTATTCCACAATACACCAGGGACTTGAGTGTTGCACAATACACCCAGGACTTCAGTATTCTACAATATACCAGAGATTTCAGTATTCCACAATACACCAGGGACTTCAGTATTCCACAATATACATGGGACTTCAGTTTTGCAAAATACACCCGGGACTTCAGTATTCTACAATATACCAGGGATTTTATATTCCACAATACTCCAGGGACTTCAGTATTCCACAATGCACCAGGGACTTCAGTATTGCACAATACACCAGGGTCTTCAGTATTCCACAATACACCCGGGACTTCAGTAATCCAAAATACACCCGGGACTTCAGTGTTGCACAACACACCAGTGACTTCAGTGTTCCACAATGCACCTGGGATTTCACTATTCCACAAGACACCAGGGACTTCACTTTTGGACCCTACACCCGGGACTTCATTATTCCACAATACACCAATGACGCAGTATTCCACAATACACCCGGGACTTCAGTATTCCACAATACACCAGGCACTTCAGCATTCCACAATACACCCGTGCCTTCAGTGTTCCGCAATACACCCGAGACTTCAGTGTTGCACAATACACCAAGTATTTCAGTATTCCACAATACACCAGGGGTTTCAGCATTCCACAACACACCAGGGATTTCAGTATTCCACAATACACCAGGATCTTTAGTATTGCACAATACACCAGGGACGTCAGTATTCCACAATGCACAAGGAACTTCTGTATTCCAGAATACACCCAGGACATCAGTATTGCACAATACACCAGGGACTTCAGTATTCCACAATGCACCAGGGACTTCAGTATTCCACAACACACCCGGGACTTCAGCATTCCACAATACACCCGGGACTACAGTATTCCACAATACATCAGGGAATTCAGTATTCCACAATACACCTGGGACTTCAGTTTTGCACAATGCACCAGGGACTTCAGTATTCCACAATACACCCTGGACTTCAGTATTCCACAATACAGCAGGGGCTTCAGTATTCCACAATACAGCAGGGACTTCAGTATTGCACAATACACCCGGGGCTTCAGTATTCCACAATACAGCAGGGACTTCAGTATTGCACAATATACCAGGGACTTCAGTACTGCGCAATACTCCAGAGACTTCAGTTTTGCACAATACACCCGTGACTTCATTATTCCACAATACACCAATGACTTCAGTATTCCACAATACACCTGGGACTTCAGTATTCCACATTACACTCGGGACTTCAGTATTCCACAATGCACCCGGTACTTCAGTATGGCACAATACACCAGGGATTTCACTTCAGTATTCCAGAACACACCAATGACTTCAGTATTCCACAATACACCAGGGACTTCAGTATTCCAGAACACACCAGGGACTTCAGTTTTGCACAATACACCCAGGCCTTCATTATTCCACAATACACCAATGACTTCAGTATTCCACAATACAATAGCGTCTTCAGTATTCCACAATACAGCAGGGACTTCAGCATTCCACAATACACCTGGGACTTCAGTTTTGCACAATGCACCAGGGACTTCAGTATTCCACAATACACCCTGGACTTCAGTATTCCACAATACACCCAGGCCTTCATTATTCCACAATACACCAATAACTTCAGTATTCCACAATACACCAGGGACTTCAGTATTCCAGAACACACCAGGGACTTCAGTATTCCACAATACCCCAGGGACTTCAGTATTCCACATTACACTCGGGACTTCAGTATTCCACAATACACCCGGTACTTCAGTATTGCACAATACACCAGGGATTTCACGTCAGTATTCCACAATGCACCCGGGACTTCAGTATTCCACAATACACCCGGGACTTCCGTATTGCACAATACAGCAGGGACTTCAGTATTCCACAATACACCCGGGACTTCAGTATTCCACAATACACCAATGACGTCAGTATTCCACAGTATACCAGGGACTTCAGTATTCCACAATACACTCGGGACTTCAGTATTCCACAATACACACGGACTTCAGTATTCCAGAACACACCAGGGCTTCAGTTTTGCACAATACACCCGGGACTGCAGTAATCCACAATACACCAATGTCGTCAGTATTCCACAAAACAGCAGGGACTTCAGTATTCCACAATAGACCCGGGACTTCAGTATTCCACAAGACACCAGGGCCTTCAGTATTCCAGAACACACCAGGGACTTCAGTTTTGCACAATACACCCGGGACTTCATTATTCCACAATACACCAGGGACTTCAGTATTCCACATTACACCCGGGACTTCAGTATTCCACAATACACCAGGGACTTCAGCATTCCACAATACACCCGGGGCTTCAGTATTGCATAATACACCCAGACTGAAGTATTCCACAATACATCCGGGACTTCAGTATTCCACAATACACCAGGGACTTCAGTATTGCACAATGCACTGAGGAATTCAATATGCCACAATACACCCGGGACTTCAGTGTTCCAGAATACATCCGGGACTTCAGTATTCCACAACACACTCGGGACTTCATTATTCCACAATACACCCGGGACTTCAGTGTTCCACAATATACCAGGGACTTCAGTATTGCAAAATACACCAATGACTTCAGTATTCCACAATACACCAGGGACTTCAGTGTTGCATAATACACGCGTTACTTCTGTATTCCACAATACACATAGGGACTTCTGTATTCCACAATACACCCGGGATTTCAGTATTCCACAACACAGCAGGGACTTCAGTTTTGCACAATACACCCCGGACATCAGTGTTCCAAAATACAACAGGGACTTCAGTATTCCACAATACACCAGGGACTTCAGTATTCCACAATGTACCCGGGACTTCAGTGTTCCACAATACACCTGGGACTTCAGTATTGCACAATGTACCAGGGACTTCAGTGTTGCACAATACAGCAGGGTCTTCAGTATTCCACAATACAGCAGGGACTTCAATATTCCAGAACACACCCGGGACTTCAGTTTTACACAATACACCCGGGACTTCAGTATTGCATATTACACCAGGGACTTCAGTATTGCACAATACACCAGAGACATCAGTATTGCACAATACACCAGGGACTTCATTATTCCACAATACACCAATGACTTCAGTATTCCACAATAAACCAGGGACTTCAGTATTCCACATTACACCAGGGACTTCAGTATTGCACAATATACCTGGGACTTCAGTATTCCACAATACACCAGGGACTTCAGTATTCCACAATACACCCGGGACTTCAGTATTGTACAATACACAAGAGATTTCATTCTTCCACAATACACCCGGGACTTCAGTTTTGTACAATACACCAGGGACTTCAGTATTCCATAACACACTAGGGACTTCAGTTTTGCACAATACACCCGGGACTTCAGTATTCCACAATACACCCGGGACTTCAATATTCCACAACACACCAGGGAATTCAGTTTTGCACAATATACGCGGGACTTCAATATTCCACAATACACCAATGACTTCATTATTCCACAATACACCAGGGACTTCAGTATTCCACAATATACCCGGGGCTTCAGTATCCCACAATACACCCGGTATTTCAGTATTCCACGACACAACAGAGACTTCAGTTTTGCACAATGCACCAGCGACTTCAGTATTCCAGAATACACCCGTGTCTTCAGTATTCCACAACACACCAGGGAATTCAGCTTTGCACAAAACATCCGGGACTTCAGTATTCCACAATACACCAATGATTTTATTATTCCACAATACACCAGGGCCTTCAGTATTCCACAATGCACCCGGGTCTTCAGTATTCCACAATACACCCGGGACTTCAGTATTCCACAATACACCAGGGACTTCAGTTTTCCAGAATACACCGGGACTTCAGTATTCGACAATACACCAGGGACTTCAGTATTCCACATACACCAGGGACTTGAGTATTGAACAATACACCAAGGACTTCAGTATTCCACAACACACCAGGGACTTCAGTTTTGCACAATACACCCGGGACTTCAGTATTCCAAAATGCACCCAGAACCTCAATATTCCACCCCACACCAGGGAATTCAGTTTTGCACAAATCACCGGGGACTTCAGTATTCCACAATTCACCAATGACTTCATTATTCCACAATACACCAGGGACTTCAGTGTTCCACAATACACCCGGGGTTTCAGCATTCCACAATACACGCGGGACTTCAGTATTGCACAATACACCCGGGACTTCAGTTTTGCACAATACATCGGGACTTCAGTATTCCACAATATACCCGGGACTTCAAGCTTCCACAACACACCAGTGAATTCAGTTTTGCACAAAACACCAGGGACTTCAGTATTCCACAACACACCAATGTCTTTATTATACCACACTACACCAGGGACTTCAGTATTCCACAATACACCCGGGACTTCAGTATTCCACAATACACCAGGGACTTCAGGATTCCACAATACAGCAGGGTCTTCAGTATTCCACAATACGGCAGGGATTTCAGTATTCCACAATAGAGCAGGAACTTCAGTACTGCGCAATACACCAGAGACTTCAGTTTTGCACAACACACCCGGGACTTCTATATTCCACATCACACCCGGGACTTCAGTATTCCACAATGCACCAGGGACGTTAGCATTCCACAATACACCCGTGACTTCAGTATAACACAACACACCCGGGACTTCAGTATTCCACAATACACCAGGGACTTCAGTATTCCACAATACACCAGGGAATTCATAACTCCACAAGACACCAGGGAATTCACTGTTGCACAATACACCAGGGACTTCAGTATTCCACAATACACCAGGGAATTCAGTATTCCACAACACACCCTATACTTCAGTATTCCACAATACACCCGGGACTTCAGTATTCCACAATACACCAGGGACTTCAGTATTCCACAATACACCAGGGACTTCAGTATTCCACAATACACCAGGGAATTCAGTATTCCACAACACACCCTATACTTCAGTATTCCACAATACACCCGGGACTTCAGTATTCCACAATACACCAGGGACTTCAGTGTTCCACAATACACCTTGGACTTCAGTTTTGCACAATACACCAATGACTTCACTATTCCACAATACACCAGGGACTTCAGTATTGCACAATAAACCAGAAACTTCAGTATTGCACAATACACCCGGGACTTCAGTATTCCACAATAAACCAATGGCGTCAGTATTCCACAATACACCAGGGACTTCAGTATTCCACAATACACCCGGGACTTCAATGTTGACAATACACCAAGGACTTCAGTATTCACAATACACCCGGGACTTCAGTATTCCACAATACACCAAGGACTTCAGTATTCCACAATACACCAGGGACTTCAGTATTCCACAATGCACAAGGGTTTCACTTCAGTATTCCGCAGTACACCCGGGACTTCAGTATTCCACAATACACCCGGGACTTCAGTATTCCACAATACATCAGCGACTTCAGTATTGCGCAATACACCAGGGACTTCAGTATTCCACAATACATCAGGGACTTCAGTATTCCACAATGCACAAGGGTTTCACTTCAGTATTCCACAATACACCAGGGAATTCAGTGTTGTACAATACACCAGGGACTTCAGTATTCCACAATACACCAGGGAATTCAGTGTTCCACAATACACCAGGGACTTCAGTGTTCCACAATACACCAATGACTTCAGTATTGCACAATACACCAGGGACTTCAGTATTCCACAATACACCAGGGACTTCAGTATTGCCCAATACACCAGGTACTTCAGTATTCCACAATACAACCGGGACTTCAGTATTCCACAATACACCAGGGAATTCATAATTCCACAATACACCAGGGAATTCAGTGTTGCACAATACACCAGGGACTTCAGTATTCCACAATACAACCGGGACTTCAGTATTCCACAATACACCAGGGAATTCATAATTCCACAATACACCAGGGAATTCAGTGTTGCACAATACACCAGGGACTTCAGTATTCCACAATACACCCGGGACTTCAGTATTCCACAATAAACCAATGACGTCAGTATTCCACAATACACCAGGGACTTCAGTATTCCACAATACACCCGGGACTTCAATGTTGACAATACACCAAGGACTTCAGTATTCACAATAGACCCGGGACTTCAGTTTTCCAGAATACACCGGGACTTCAGTATTCGACAATACACCAGGGACTTCAGTATTCCACAATACACCAGGGACTTCAGTATTCCACAATACACCAGGGACTTCAGTATTCCACAATACACCAGCGATTTCAGTATTCCACAATACATCAGGGACTTCAGTATTGCACAGTACACCAGGGACTTCAGTATTCCACAGTACACCCGGGACTTCAGTATTCCACAATACATCAGCGACTTCAGTATTCCACAATACATCAGGGACTTCAGTCTTGCACAGTACACCAGGGATTTCAGTATTCCACAATAGACCCGGGAATTCAGTATTCCACAATCCACCTGGAACTTCAGTATTGCACAATTCACCAGGGAGTTCAGTATTCCACAAGACACCAGAGACTTCAGTATTCCACAATGGACCAATGACTTCAGTATTCCGCAATAAACCAGGGACTTCAGTATTCCACAATACACCCGGGACTTCAGTATTCCACAATACAACAATGATGTTAGTATTCCACAGTACACCAGGGACTTCAGTATTGCACAATGCACCAGGGAGTTCAGTATTCCACAATACACCAGGGATTTCAGTATTCCATAATATGCAAGGGACTTCAGTATTGCACAATACATCAGAGACTTCAGTATTCCACAATAGACCAATGACTTCAGTTTTGCACAATACACCCGGGAATTCATTATTCCACAATACACCAATGACTTCAGTATTCCACAATACACCCGGGTCTTCAGTATTCCACAATACACCCGGGTCTTCAGTATTGCATAATACACCAATGACGTCAGTATTCCACAGTACACCAGGGACTTCAGCATTCCACAATACACCCGTGACTTCAGTATTCCACAATACACCAGGGACTTCAGTCGTCCACAATACACCAATGACATCAGTATTCCACAGTACACCAGGGACTTCAGTATTCCACAATACACCATGGACTTCAGTAGTCCACAATACACGCGGGACTTCAGTATTGCACAATACACCCGGGACTTCAGTTTTGCACAATACATCAGGACTTCAGTATTCCACAATATACCCGGGACTTCAAGCTTCCACAACACACCAGGGAATTCAGTTTTGCACAAAACACCAGGGACTTCAGTCTTCCACAATACACCCGGGACTTCAGTATTCCACAATACACCAGGGACTTCAGGATTCCACAATACAGCTGGGTCTTCAGTATTCCACAATACGGCAGGGATTTCAGTATTCCAGAATGCACCAGGGAATTCAGTATTCCACAATACAGCAGGGACTTCAGTACTGCGCAATACACCAGAGACTTCAGTTTTGCACAACACACCCGGGACTTCTATATTCCACATCACACCCGGGACTTCAGTATTCCACCATACACCAGGGTCTTCAGCATTCCACAATACACCCGTGACTTCAGTATTGCACAATACACCCGTGACTTTAGTATTCCACAACACACCCGGGACTTCAGTATTCCACAATACACCCGGGACTTCAGTGTTGCACAATACACCAGGGACTTCAGTATTCCACAATACAACCAGGACTTCAGTATTCCACAATACACCAGGGAATTCTTAATTCCACAATACACCCGGGACTTCAGTGTTCCACAATACACCCGGGACTTCAGTATTCCACAATAAACCAATGACGTCAGTATTCCACAATACACCAGGGACTTCAGTATTCCACAATACACCCGGGACTTCAGTATTCCACAATAAACCAATGACGTCAGTATTCCACAATACACCAGGGACTTCAGTATTCCACAATACATCCGGGACTTCAAAGTTGACAATACACCAAGGATTTCAGTATTCACAATACAACCGGGACTTCAGTTTTCCAGAATACACCGGGATTTCAGTATTCGACAATACACCAGGGACTTCAGTATTCCACAATACAGCAGGGACTTCAGTATTCCACAATGCACAAGGGTTTCACTTCAGTATTCCACAGTACACCCGGGACTTCGGTATTCCAAAGTACACCCGGGACTTCAGTATTCCACAATACACCCGGGACTTCAGTATTCCACAATACATCAGCGACTTCAGTATTCCACAATACATCAGGGACTTCAGTATTGCACAGTACACCAGGGATTTCAGTATTCCACAATAGACCCGGGAAATCAGTATTCCACAATACACTTGGAACTTCAGTATTGCACAATGCACCAGGGAGTTCAGTATTCCACAATACACCAGGTACTTCAGTATTCCACAATAGACCAATGACTTCATTATTCCACAATAGACCCGGGAAATCAGTATTCCACAATACACTTGGAACTTCAGTATTGCACAATGCACCAGGGAGTTCAGTATTCCACAATACACCAGGTACTTCAGTATTCCACAATAGACCAATGACTTCATTATTCCACAATACACCAGGGACTTCAGTATTCCACAATACACCGGGGACTTCAGTATTCCACAACATACGAGGGACTTCAGTATTGCAAAATACACCACTGTCTTCAGTATTCCACAACACACCAGGGACTTCAGTTTTGCACAATATACCCCGGACATCAGTATTCCAAAATACACCAGGGACTTCAGTATTCCACAATACACCAGGGACTTCAGTATTCCACAATACACCCGGGACATGAGTGTTCCACAATACACCTGGCACATCAGTATTGCACAATGCACCAGGGACTTCAGTATTCCACAATACACCCGGGACATGAGTGTTCCACAATACACCTGGGACTTCAGTATTGCACAATGCACCAGAGACTTCGATGTTGCACAATACAGGAGGGTCTTCAGTTTTCCACAATACAGCAGGGACTTCAGTATTCCAGAACACACCAGGGACTTCACTTTTGCACGATAGACCCGGGCATTCATTATTCCAGAACACACCAGGGACATCAGTGTTGCACAATACACCCGGGACTTCAATATTCCACAATACAGCAGGGTCTTCATTATTCCACAATACTCCAATGACTTCAGTTTTCCACAATACACCAGGGACTTCAGTATTCCACATTATAATCGGGACTTCAGTATTCCACAATACACCAGGGACTTCAGTATTCCACAATACACCAGGGTTTCACTTCAGTATTACACAGTACACCCGGGACTTCAGTATTCCACAATACATCAGGGACTTCAGTATTCCACAATACACCCGGGACTTCAGTATTCCACAATACACCCGGGACCTCAGTATTCCACAATACATCAGCGACTTCAGTATTGCGCAATACACCAGGACTTCAGTATTCCACAATACATCAGTGACTTCAGTATTGCACAGTACACCAGGGATTTCAGTATTCCACAATAGACCCGGGAATTCAGTATTCCACAATACACCTGGAACTTCAGTATTGCACAATGCACCAGGGAGTTCAGTATTCCACAATACACCAGGGACTTCAGTATTTCACAATACAACCAGGACTTCAGTATTCCACAATACACCAGGTAATTCATAATTCCACAATACACCCGGGACTTCAGTATTCCACAATAAACCAATGACGTCAGTATTCCACAATACACCAGGGACTTCAGTATTCCACAATACACCCGGGACTTCAGTATTCCACAATAAACCAATGACGTCAGTATTCCACAATACACCAGGGACTTCAGTATTCCACAATACATCCGGGACTTCAAAGTTGACAATACACCAAGGATTTCAGTATTCACAATACAACCGGGACTTCAGTTTTCCAGAATACACCGGGACTTCAGTATTCGACAATACACCAGGGACTTCAGTATTCCACAATACAGCAGGGACTTCAGTATTCCACAATGCACAAGGGTTTCACTTCAGTATTCCACAGTACACCCGGGACTTCAGTATTCCAAAGTACACCCGGGACTTCAGTATTCCACAATACACCCGTGACTTCAGTATTCCACAATACATCAGCGACTTCAGTATTCCACAATACATCAGGGACTTCAGTATTGCACAGTACACCAGGGATTTCAGTATTCCACAATAGACCCGGGAAATCAGTATTCCACAATACACTTGGAACTTCAGTATTGCACAATGCACCAGGGAGTTCAGTATTCCACAATACACCAGGTACTTCAGTATTCCACAATAGACCAATGACTTCATTATTCCACAATACACCAGGGACTTCAGTATTCCACAATACACCGGGGACTTCAGTGTTCCACAATATACCAGGGACTTCAGTATTGCAAAATACACCAATGACTTCAGTATTCCACAATACACCAGGGACTTCAGTGTTGCATAATATACCCGGGACATCAGTATTCCACAATACACCCAGGACTTCAGTATTCCACAACATACGAGGGACTTCAGTATTGCAAAATACACCACTGTCTTCAGTATTCCACAACACACCAGGGACTTCAGTTTTGCACAATATACCCCGGACATCAGTATTCCAAAATACACCAGGGACTTCAGTATTCCACAATACACCCGGGACATGAGTGTTCCACAATACACCTGGCACATCAGTATTGCACAATGCACCAGGGACTTCAGTATTGCACAATACACCAATGACTTCAATATTCCACATTACACCCGGGACTTCAGTGTTCCACAATACACCTGGGACTTCAGTATTGCACAATGTACCAGGGACTTCAGTGTTGCACAATACAGCAGGGTCTTCAGTATTCCACAATACAGCAGGGACTTCAATATTCCAGAACACACCCGGGACTTCAGTTTTACACAATACACCCGGGACTTCAGTATTGCATATTACACCAGGGACTTCAGTATTGCACAATACACCAGAGACATCAGTATTGCACAATACACCAGGGACTTCATTATTCCACAATACACCAATGACTTCAGTATTCCACAATAAACCAGGGACTTCAGTATTCCACATTACACCAGGGACTTCAGTATTGCACAATATACCTGGGACTTCAGTATTCCACAATACACCAGGGACTTCAGTATTCCACAATACACCCGGGACTTCAGTATTGTACAATACACAAGAGATTTCATTCTTCCACAATACACCCGGGACTTCAGTTTTGTACAATACACCAGGGACTTCAGTATTCCATAACACACTAGGGACTTCAGTTTTGCACAATACACCCGGGACTTCAGTATTCCACAATACACCCGGGACTTCAATATTCCACAACACACCAGGGAATTCAGTTTTGCACAATATACGCGGGACTTCAATATTCCACAATACACCAATGACTTCATTATTCCACAATACACCAGGGACTTCAGTATTCCACAATATACCCGGGGCTTCAGTATCCCACAATACACCCGGTATTTCAGTATTCCACGACACAACAGAGACTTCAGTTTTGCACAATGCACCAGCGACTTCAGTATTCCAGAATACACCCGTGTCTTCAGTATTCCACAACACACCAGGGAATTCAGCTTTGCACAAAACATCCGGGACTTCAGTATTCCACAATACACCAATGATTTTATTATTCCACAATACACCAGGGCCTTCAGTATTCCACAATGCACCCGGGTCTTCAGTATTCCACAATACACCCGGGACTTCAGTATTCCACAATACACCAGGGACTTCAGTTTTCCAGAATACACCGGGACTTCAGTATTCGACAATACACCAGGGACTTCAGTATTCCACATACACCAGGGACTTGAGTATTGAACAATACACCAAGGACTTCAGTATTCCACAACACACCAGGGACTTCAGTTTTGCACAATACACCCGGGACTTCAGTATTCCAAAATGCACCCAGAACCTCAATATTCCACCCCACACCAGGGAATTCAGTTTTGCACAAATCACCGGGGACTTCAGTATTCCACAATTCACCAATGACTTCATTATTCCACAATACACCAGGGACTTCAGTGTTCCACAATACACCCGGGGTTTCAGCATTCCACAATACACGCGGGACTTCAGTATTGCACAATACACCCGGGACTTCAGTTTTGCACAATACATCGGGACTTCAGTATTCCACAATATACCCGGGACTTCAAGCTTCCACAACACACCAGTGAATTCAGTTTTGCACAAAACACCAGGGACTTCAGTATTCCACAACACACCAATGTCTTTATTATACCACACTACACCAGGGACTTCAGTATTCCACAATACACCCGGGACTTCAGTATTCCACAATACACCAGGGACTTCAGGATTCCACAATACAGCAGGGTCTTCAGTATTCCACAATACGGCAGGGATTTCAGTATTCCACAATAGAGCAGGAACTTCAGTACTGCGCAATACACCAGAGACTTCAGTTTTGCACAACACACCCGGGACTTCTATATTCCACATCACACCCGGGACTTCAGTATTCCACAATGCACCAGGGACGTTAGCATTCCACAATACACCCGTGACTTCAGTATAACACAACACACCCGGGACTTCAGTATTCCACAATACACCAGGGACTTCAGTATTCCACAATACACCAGGGAATTCATAACTCCACAAGACACCAGGGAATTCACTGTTGCACAATACACCAGGGACTTCAGTATTCCACAATACACCAGGGAATTCAGTATTCCACAACACACCCTATACTTCAGTATTCCACAATACACCAGGGACTTCAGTATTCCACAATACACCAGGGACTTCAGTATTCCACAATACACCAGGGAATTCAGTATTCCACAACACACCCTATACTTCAGTATTCCACAATACACCCGGGACTTCAGTATTCCACAATACACCAGGGACTTCAGTGTTCCACAATACACCTTGGACTTCAGTTTTGCACAATACACCAATGACTTCACTATTCCACAATACACCAGGGACTTCAGTATTGCACAATAAACCAGAAACTTCAGTATTGCACAATACACCCGGGACTTCAGTATTCCACAATAAACCAATGGCGTCAGTATTCCACAATACACCAGGGACTTCAGTATTCCACAATACACCCGGGACTTCAATGTTGACAATACACCAAGGACTTCAGTATTCACAATACACCCGGGACTTCAGTTTTCCAGAATACACCGGGACTTCAGTATTCCACAATACACCAAGGACTTCAGTATTCCACAATACACCAGGGACTTCAGTATTCCACAATGCACATGGGTTTCACTTCAGTATTCCGCAGTACACCCGGGACTTCAGTATTCCACAATACACCCGGGACTTCAGTATTCCACAATACATCAGCGACTTCAGTATTGCGCAATACACCAGGGACTTCAGTATTCCACAATACATCAGGGACTTCAGTATTCCACAATAAACCAATGGCGTCAGTATTCCACAATACACCAGGGACTTCAGTATTCCACAATACACCCGGGACTTCAATGTTGACAATACACCAAGGACTTCAGTATTCACAATACACCCGGGACTTCAGTATTCCACAATACACCAAGGACTTCAGTATTCCACAATACACCAGGGACTTCAGTATTCCACAATGCACAAGGGTTTCACTTCAGTATTCCGCAGTACACCCGGGACTTCAGTATTCCACAATACACCCGGGACTTCAGTATTCCACAATACATCAGCGACTTCAGTATTGCGCAATACACCAGGGACTTCAGTATTCCACAATACATCAGGGACTTCAGTATTCCACAATGCACAAGGGTTTCACTTCAGTATTCCACAATACACCAGGGAATTCAGTGTTGTACAATACACCAGGGACTTCAGTATTCCACAATACACCAGGGAATTCAGTGTTCCACAATACACCAGGGACTTCAGTGTTCCACAATACACCAATGACTTCAGTATTGCACAATACACCAGGGACTTCAGTATTCCACAATACACCAGGGACTTCAGTATTGCCCAATACACCAGGTACTTCAGTATTCCACAATACAACCGGGACTTCAGTATTCCACAATACACCAGGGAATTCATAATTCCACAATACACCAGGGAATTCAGTGTTGCACAATACACCAGGGACTTCAGTATTCCACAATACAACCGGGACTTCAGTATTCCACAATACACCAGGGAATTCATAATTCCACAATACACCAGGGAATTCAGTGTTGCACAATACACCAGGGACTTCAGTATTCCACAATACACCCGGGACTTCAGTATTCCACAATAAACCAATGACGTCAGTATTCCACAATACACCAGGGACTTCAGTATTCCACAATACACCCGGGACTTCAATGTTGACAATACACCAAGGACTTCAGTATTCACAATAGACCCGGGACTTCAGTTTTCCAGAATACACCGGGACTTCAGTATTCGACAATACACCAGGGACTTCAGTATTCCACAATACACCAGGGACTTCAGTATTCCACAATACACCAGGGACTTCAGTATTCCACAATACACCAGCGATTTCAGTATTCCACAATACATCAGGGACTTCAGTATTGCACAGTACACCAGGGACTTCAGTATTCCACAGTACACCCGGGACTTCAGTATTCCACAGTACACCCGGGACTTCAGTATTCCACAATACATCAGCGACTTCAGTATTCCACAATACATCAGGGACTTCAGTCTTGCACAGTACACCAGGGATTTCAGTATTCCACAATAGACCCGGGAATTCAGTATTCCACAATCCACCTGGAACTTCAGTATTGCACAATTCACCAGGGAGTTCAGTATTCCACAAGACACCAGAGACTTCAGTATTCCACAATAGACCAATGACTTCAGTATTCCGCAATAAACCAGGGACTTCAGTATTCCACAATACACCCGGGACTTCAGTATTCCACAATACAACAATGATGTTAGTATTCCACAGTACACCAGGGACTTCAGTATTGCACAATGCACCAGGGAGTTCAGTATTCCACAATACACCAGGGACTTCAGTATTCCATAATATGCAAGGGACTTCAGTATTGCACAATACATCAGAGACTTCAGTATTCCACAATAGACCAATGACTTCAGTTTTGCACAATACACCCGGGAATTCATTATTCCACAATACACCAATGACTTCAGTATTCCACAATACACCCGGGTCTTCAGTATTCCACAATACACCCGGGTCTTCAGTATTGCATAATACACCAATGACGTCAGTATTCCACAGTACACCAGGGACTTCAGCATTCCACAATACACCCGTGACTTCAGTATTCCACAATACACCAGGGACTTCAGTCGTCCACAATACACCAATGACATCAGTATTCCACAGTACACCAGGGACTTCAGTATTCCACAATACACCATGGACTTCAGTAGTCCACAATACACGCGGGACTTCAGTATTGCACAATACACCCGGGACTTCAGTTTTGCACAATACATCAGGACTTCAGTATTCCACAATATACCCGGGACTTCAAGCTTCCACAACACACCAGGGAATTCAGTTTTGCACAAAACACCAGGGACTTCAGTCTTCCACAATACACCCGGGACTTCAGTATTCCACAATACACCAGGGACTTCAGGATTCCACAATACAGCTGGGTCTTCAGTATTCCACAATACGGCAGGGATTTCAGTATTCCAGAATGCACCAGGGAATTCAGTATTCCACAATACAGCAGGGACTTCAGTACTGCGCAATACACCAGAGACTTCAGTTTTGCACAACACACCCGGGACTTCTATATTCCACATCACACCCGGGACTTCAGTATTCCACCATACACCAGGGTCTTCAGCATTCCACAATACACCCGTGACTTCAGTATTGCACAATACACCCGTGACTTTAGTATTCCACAACACACCCGGGACTTCAGTATTCCACAATACACCCGGGACTTCAGTGTTGCACAATACACCAGGGACTTCAGTATTCCACAATACAACCAGGACTTCAGTATTCCACAATACACCAGGGAATTCTTAATTCCACAATACACCCGGGACTTCAGTGTTCCACAATACACCCGGGACTTCAGTATTCCACAATAAACCAATGACGTCAGTATTCCACAATACACCAGGGACTTCAGTATTCCACAATACACCCGGGACTTCAGTATTCCACAATAAACCAATGACGTCAGTATTCCACAATACACCAGGGACTTCAGTATTCCACAATACATCCGGGACTTCAAAGTTGACAATACACCAAGGATTTCAGTATTCACAATACAACCGGGACTTCAGTTTTCCAGAATACACCGGGATTTCAGTATTCGACAATACACCAGGGACTTCAGTATTCCACAATACAGCAGGGACTTCAGTATTCCACAATGCACAAGGGTTTCACTTCAGTATTCCACAGTACACCCGGGACTTCGGTATTCCAAAGTACACCCGGGACTTCAGTATTCCACAATACACCCGGGACTTCAGTATTCCACAATACATCAGCGACTTCAGTATTCCACAATACATCAGGGACTTCAGTATTGCACAGTACACCAGGGATTTCAGTATTCCACAATAGACCCGGGAAATCAGTATTCCACAATACACTTGGAACTTCAGTATTGCACAATGCACCAGGGAGTTCAGTATTCCACAATACACCAGGTACTTCAGTATTCCACAATAGACCAATGACTTCATTATTCCACAATAGACCCGGGAAATCAGTATTCCACAATACACTTGGAACTTCAGTATTGCACAATGCACCAGGGAGTTCAGTATTCCACAATACACCAGGTACTTCAGTATTCCACAATAGACCAATGACTTCATTATTCCACAATACACCAGGGACTTCAGTATTCCACAATACACCGGGGACTTCAGTATTCCACAACATACGAGGGACTTCAGTATTGCAAAATACACCAGGGACTTCAGTATTCCACAATACACCAGGGACTTCAGTATTCCACAATACACCCGGGACATGAGTGTTCCACAATACACCTGGCACATCAGTATTGCACAATGCACCAGGGACTTCAGTATTCCACAATACACCCGGGACATGAGTGTTCCACAATACACCTGGGACTTCAGTATTGCACAATGCACCAGAGACTTCGATGTTGCACAATACAGGAGGGTCTTCAGTTTTCCACAATACAGCAGGGACTTCAGTATTCCAGAACACACCAGGGACTTCACTTTTGCACGATAGACCCGGGCATTCATTATTCCAGAACACACCAGGGACATCAGTGTTGCACAATACACCCGGGACTTCAATATTCCACAATACAGCAGGGTCTTCATTATTCCACAATACTCCAATGACTTCAGTTTTCCACAATACACCAGGGACTTCAGTATTCCACATTATAATCGGGACTTCAGTATTCCACAATACACCAGGGACTTCAGTATTCCACAATACACCAGGGTTTCACTTCAGTATTACACAGTACACCCGGGACTTCAGTATTCCACAATACATCAGGGACTTCAGTATTCCACAATACACCCGGGACTTCAGTATTCCACAATACACCCGGGACCTCAGTATTCCACAATACATCAGCGACTTCAGTATTGCGCAATACACCAGGGACTTCAGTATTCCACAATACATCAGTGACTTCAGTATTGCACAGTACACCAGGGATTTCAGTATTCCACAATAGACCCGGGAATTCAGTATTCCACAATACACCTGGAACTTCAGTATTGCACAATGCACCAGGGAGTTCAGTATTCCACAATACACCAGGGACTTCAGTATTTCACAATACAACCAGGACTTCAGTATTCCACAATACACCAGGTAATTCATAATTCCACAATACACCCGGGACTTCAGTATTCCACAATAAACCAATGACGTCAGTATTCCACAATACACCAGGGACTTCAGTATTCCACAATACACCCGGGACTTCAGTATTCCACAATAAACCAATGACGTCAGTATTCCACAATACACCAGGGACTTCAGTATTCCACAATACATCCGGGACTTCAAAGTTGACAATACACCAAGGATTTCAGTATTCACAATACAACCGGGACTTCAGTTTTCCAGAATACACCGGGACTTCAGTATTCGACAATACACCAGGGACTTCAGTATTCCACAATACAGCAGGGACTTCAGTATTCCACAATGCACAAGGGTTTCACTTCAGTATTCCACAGTACACCCGGGACTTCAGTATTCCAAAGTACACCCGGGACTTCAGTATTCCACAATACACCCGTGACTTCAGTATTCCACAATACATCAGCGACTTCAGTATTCCACAATACATCAGGGACTTCAGTATTGCACAGTACACCAGGGATTTCAGTATTCCACAATAGACCCGGGAAATCAGTATTCCACAATACACTTGGAACTTCAGTATTGCACAATGCACCAGGGAGTTCAGTATTCCACAATACACCAGGTACTTCAGTATTCCACAATAGACCAATGACTTCATTATTCCACAATACACCAGGGACTTCAGTATTCCACAATACACCGGGGACTTCAGTGTTCCACAATATACCAGGGACTTCAGTATTGCAAAATACACCAATGACTTCAGTATTCCACAATACACCAGGGACTTCAGTGTTGCATAATATACCCGGGACATCAGTATTCCACAATACACCCAGGACTTCAGTATTCCACAACATACGAGGGACTTCAGTATTGCAAAATACACCACTGTCTTCAGTATTCCACAACACACCAGGGACTTCAGTTTTGCACAATATACCCCGGACATCAGTATTCCAAAATACACCAGGGACTTCAGTATTCCACAATACACCCGGGACATGAGTGTTCCACAATACACCTGGCACATCAGTATTGCACAATGCACCAGGGACTTCAGTATTCCACAATACACCCGGGACATGAGTGTTCCACAATACACCTGGGACTTCAGTATTGCACAATGCACCAGGGAGTTCAGTATTCCACAATACACCAGGGACTTCAGTATTCCACAATATGCAAGGGACTTCAGTATTGCACAATACACCAGAGATTTCAGTATTCCACAATACACCAATGACTTCAGTATTCCACAATACACCTGGGACGTCAATGTTGACAACACACCAAGGACTTCAGTATTCACAATACACCCGGGACTTCAGTTTTCCAGAATACACCGGGACTTCAGTATTCGACAATACACCAGGGACTTCAGTATTCGACAATACACCAGGGACTTCAGTATTCCACAATACACCCGGGACTTCAGTATTCCACAATACACCCGGGACATGAGTGTTCCACAATACACCTGGGACTTCAGTATTGCACAATGCACCAGAGACTTCAGTGTTGCACAATACAGGAGGGTCTTCAGTTTTCCACAATACAACAGGGACTTCAGTATTCCAGAACACACCAGGGACTTCACTTTTGCACGATAGACCCGGGCATTCATTATTCCAGAACACACCAGGGACATCAGTGTTGCACAATACACCCGGGACTTCAATATTCCACAATACAGCAGGGTCTTCATTATTCCACAATACTCCAATGACTTCAGTTTTCCACAATACACCAGGGACTTCAGTATTCCACATTATACTCGGGACTTCAGTATTCCACAATACACCAGGGACTTCAGTATTCCACAATACACCAGGGTTTCACTTCAGTATTACACAGTACACCCGGGACTTCAGTATTCCACAATACATCAGGGACATCAGTATTCCACAATACACCCGGGACTTCAGTATTCCACAATACACCCGGGACTTCAGTATTCCACAATACATCAGCGACTTCAGTATTGCGCAATACACCAGGGACTTCAGTATTCCACAATACATCAGTGACTTCAGTATTGCACAGTACACCAGGGATTTCAGTATGACACAATAGACCCGGGAATTCAGTATTCCACAATACACCTGGAACTTCAGTATTGCACAATGCACCAGGGAGTTCAGTATTCCACAATACACCAGGGACTTCAGTATTCCACAATATGCAAGGGACTTCAGTATTGCACAATACACCAGAGATTTCAGTATTCCACAATAAACCAATGACTTCAGTATTGCACAATACACCAGGGACTTCAGTATTCCACAATACACCTGGGACGTCAATGTTGACAACACACCAAGGACTTCAGTATTCACAATGCACCCGGGACTTCAGTTTTCCAGAATACACCGGGACTTCAGTATTCGACAATACACCAGGGACTTCAGTATTCCACAATACACCAGGGACTTCAGTATTCCACAATACACCCGGGACTTCAGTATTCCACAATACACCCGGGACTTCAGTATTCCAGAACAAACCAGGGACTTCAGTTTTGCACAATACACCCGGCAATTCAGTATTCCACAATACACCAGGGGTTTCAGGATTCCACAACACACCAGGGACTTCAGTATTCCACAATACACCAGGGACTTCAGTATTGCACAATACACTAGGGCTTCAATATTCCACAATACACCCGGGACTTCAGTATTTCAGAATACATCCGGGACGTCAGTATTCCACAACACATCCGGGACTTCATTATTCCACAATACACCAGGGACTTCAGTATTCCACAATACACCCGGGACTTCAGTGTTCCACAATATACCAGGGACTGCAGTATTGCACAATACACCAATGACTTCAGTATTGCACAATGCACCAGGGAGTTCAGTATTCCACAATACACCAGGGACTTCAGTATTTCACAATACAACCAGGACTTCAGTATTCCACAATACACCAGGTAATTCATAATTCCACAATACACCCGGGACTTCAGTATTCCACAATAAACCAATGACGTCAGTATTCCACAATACACCAGGGACTTCAGTATTCCACAATACACCCGGGACTTCAGTATTCCACAATAAACCAATGACGTCAGTATTCCACAATACACCAGGGACTTCAGTATTCCACAATACATCCGGGACTTCAAAGTTGACAATACACCAAGGATTTCAGTATTCACAATACAACCGGGACTTCAGTTTTCCAGAATACACCGGGACTTCAGTATTCGACAATACACCAGGGACTTCAGTATTCCACAATACAGCAGGGACTTCAGTATTCCACAATGCACAAGGGTTTCACTTCAGTATTCCACAGTACACCCGGGACTTCAGTATTCCAAAGTACACCCGGGACTTCAGTATTCCACAATACACCCGTGACTTCAGTATTCCACAATACATCAGCGACTTCAGTATTCCACAATACATCAGGGACTTCAGTATTGCACAGTACACCAGGGATTTCAGTATTCCACAATAGACCCGGGAAATCAGTATTCCACAATACACTTGGAACTTCAGTATTGCACAATGCACCAGGGAGTTCAGTATTCCACAATACACCAGGTACTTCAGTATTCCACAATAGACCAATGACTTCATTATTCCACAATACACCAGGGACTTCAGTATTCCACAATACACCGGGGACTTCAGTGTTCCACAATATACCAGGGACTTCAGTATTGCAAAATACACCAATGACTTCAGTATTCCACAATACACCAGGGACTTCAGTGTTGCATAATATACCCGGGACATCAGTATTCCACAATACACCCAGGACTTCAGTATTCCACAACATACGAGGGACTTCAGTATTGCAAAATACACCACTGTCTTCAGTATTCCACAACACACCAGGGACTTCAGTTTTGCACAATATACCCCGGACATCAGTATTCCAAAATACACCAGGGACTTCAGTATTCCACAATACACCCGGGACATGAGTGTTCCACAATACACCTGGCACATCAGTATTGCACAATGCACCAGGGACTTCAGTATTCCACAATACACCCGGGACATGAGTGTTCCACAATACACCTGGGACTTCAGTATTGCACAATGCACCAGGGAGTTCAGTATTCCACAATACACCAGGGACTTCAGTATTCCACAATATGCAAGGGACTTCAGTATTGCACAATACACCAGAGATTTCAGTATTCCACAATACACCAATGACTTCAGTATTCCACAATACACCTGGGACGTCAATGTTGACAACACACCAAGGACTTCAGTATTCACAATACACCCGGGACTTCAGTTTTCCAGAATACACCGGGACTTCAGTATTCGACAATACACCAGGGACTTCAGTATTCGACAATACACCAGGGACTTCAGTATTCCACAATACACCCGGGACTTCAGTATTCCACAATACACCCGGGACATGAGTGTTCCACAATACACCTGGGACTTCAGTATTGCACAATGCACCAGAGACTTCAGTGTTGCACAATACAGGAGGGTCTTCAGTTTTCCACAATACAACAGGGACTTCAGTATTCCAGAACACACCAGGGACTTCACTTTTGCACGATAGACCCGGGCATTCATTATTCCAGAACACACCAGGGACATCAGTGTTGCACAATACACCCGGGACTTCAATATTCCACAATACAGCAGGGTCTTCATTATTCCACAATACTCCAATGACTTCAGTTTTCCACAATACACCAGGGACTTCAGTATTCCACATTATACTCGGGACTTCAGTATTCCACAATACACCAGGGACTTCAGTATTCCACAATACACCAGGGTTTCACTTCAGTATTACACAGTACACCCGGGACTTCAGTATTCCACAATACATCAGAGACATCAGTATTCCACAATACACCCGGGACTTCAGTATTCCACAATACACCCGGGACTTCAGTATTCCACAATACATCAGCGACTTCAGTATTGCGCAATACACCAGGGACTTCAGTATTCCACAATACATCAGTGACTTCAGTATTGCACAGTACACCAGGGATTTCAGTATGACACAATAGACCCGGGAATTCAGTATTCCACAATACACCTGGAACTTCAGTATTGCACAATGCACCAGGGAGTTCAGTATTCCACAATACACCAGGGACTTCAGTATTCCACAATATGCAAGGGACTTCAGTATTGCACAATACACCAGAGATTTCAGTATTCCACAATAAACCAATGACTTCAGTATTGCACAATACACCAGGGACTTCAGTATTCCACAATACACCTGGGACGTCAATGTTGACAACACACCAAGGACTTCAGTATTCACAATGCACCCGGGACTTCAGTTTTCCAGAATACACCGGGACTTCAGTATTCGACAATACACCAGGGACTTCAGTATTCCACAATACACCAGGGACTTCAGTATTCCACAATACACCCGGGACTTCAGTATTCCACAATACACCCGGGACTTCAGTATTCCAGAACAAACCAGGGACTTCAGTTTTGCACAATACACCCGGCAATTCAGTATTCCACAATACACCAGGGGTTTCAGGATTCCACAACACACCAGGGACTTCAGTATTCCACAATACACCAGGGACTTCAGTATTGCACAATACACTAGGGCTTCAATATTCCACAATACACCCGGGACTTCAGTATTTCAGAATACATCCGGGACGTCAGTATTCCACAACACATCCGGGACTTCATTATTCCACAATACACCAGGGACTTCAGTATTCCACAATACACCCGGGACTTCAGTGTTCCACAATATACCAGGGACTGCAGTATTGCACAATACACCAATGACTTCAGTATTGCACAATGCACCTGGGACTTCAGTATTGCACAATGCACCTGGGAGTTCAGTCTTCCACACTACACCCGGGACTTCATTATTCCACAATACACCAATGACTTCAGTATTCCACAATAAACCAGGGACTTCAGTATTCCACATTACACCCGGGAGTTCAGTATTCCACAATACACCAAGGATTTCAGCATTCCAAAATACACCCGTGACTTCAGTATTGCACAATACACCCGGGACTTCAGTATTCCACATTACACCAGGGTTTTCAGTATTCCACAACACACCAGGGACTTCAGTATTGCACAATACACCAGGGACTTCAGTATTCCACAATACACCAGGAGGGATTTCAGTAATTCACAATACACCCGGGACTTCAGTATTGTACAATACACCCGGGACTTCAGTATTCCACAATACACCAGGAGGGATTTCAGTATTGCACAATACACCCAGGACTTCAGTTTTGCACAATACACCCGGGACTTCAATATTCCACAACACACCAGGGAATTAAGTTTTGCACAATATACAAGGGACTTCAATATTCCACAATACACCAATGACTTCATTATTCCACAATACACCAGGGACTTCAGTATTCCACAATACACCCGGGACTTCAGTATTCTAAAATACACCAGGGACTTCAGTATTCCACTATACACACGGGACTTCAATATTCCACAACACACAAGGGAATTCAGTTTTGCACAATACACCCGGGACTTCAGTATTCCACAACACACCAATGATTTCATTATTCCACAATACACCATGGACATCAGTATTCCACAATACACCCGGGGCTTCAGTATTCCACAATACAGCAGGGACTTCAGTATTCCACAATATACTAGGGACTTCAGTATTCCACAATACACCCGGGACTTCAGTATTCCAGAACACACCAGGGACTTCAGTATTCCACTATACACACGGGACTTCAATATTCCACAACACACAAGGGAATTCAGTTTTGCACAATACACCCGGGACTTCAGTATTCCACAACACACCAATGACTTTATTATTCCACAATACACCATGGACATCAGTGTTCTACAATACACCCGGGGCTTCAGTATTCCACAATACAGCAGGGACTTCAGTATTCCACAATACACCAGGGACTTCAGTATTCCACAATACACCAATGACTTCGTTATTCCACAATACACCAGGGACTTCAGTATTCCACAATACACCCGGGGCTTCAGTATTGCACAATACAGCAGGGACTTCAGTATTCCACAATATACGAGGGACTTCAGTATTCCACAATACACCCGGGACTTCAGTATTCCAGAACACACCAGGGACTTCAGTATTCCACTATACACACGGGACTTCAATATTCCACAACACACAAGGGAATTCAGTTTTGCACAATACACCCGGGACTTCAGTATTCCACAACACACCAATGACTTTATTATTCCACAATACACCATGGACATCAGTGGTCCACAATACACCCGGGGCTTCAGTATTCCACAATACAGCAGGGACTTCAGTATTCCACAATACACCAGGGACTTCAGTATTCCACAATACACCAATGACGTCAGTATTCCACAATACACCAGGGACTTCAGTATTCCACAATACATCCGGGACTTCAAAGTTGACAATACACCAAGGATTTCAGTATTCACAATACAACCGGGACTTCAGTTTTCCAGAATACACCGGGACTTCAGTATTCGACAGTACACCAGGGACTTCAGTTTTCCACAATACAGCAGGGACTTCAGTATTCCACAATGCACAAGGGTTTCACCTCAGTATTCCACAGTACACCCGGGACTTCAGTATTCCAAAGTACACCCGGGACTTCAGTATTCCACAATACACCCGGGACTTCAGTATTCCACAATACATCAGCGACTTCAGTATTCCACAATAGACCCGGGAATTCAGTATTCAACAATACACTTGGAACTTCAGTATTGCACAATGCACCAGGGAGTTCAGTATTCCACAATACACCAGGTACTTCAGTATTCCACAATAGACCAATGATTTCAGTATTCCGCAATAAACCAGGGACTTCAGTATTCCACAATACACCCGGGACTTCAGTATTCCACAATACACCAATGACGTCAGTATTCCACAGTACACCAGGGACTTCAGTATTGCACAATGCACCAGGGAGTTCAGTATTCCACAATACACCCGGGACTTCAGTATTCCATAATATGCAAGGGACTTCAGTATTGCACAATACACCAGAGACTTCAGTATTCCACAATAGACCAATGACTTCAGTTTTGCACAATACATCCGGGAATTCATTATTCCACAATACACCAATGACTTCAGTATTCCACAATACACCAGGGACTTCAGTATTCCACATTACACCCGGTAATTCAGTATTCCACAATACACCCGGGACTTCAGTATTCCAGAACAAACCAGGGACTTCAGTTTTGCACAATACACCCGGCAATTCAGTATTCCACAATACACCAGGGGTTTCAGGATTCCACAACACACCAGGGACTTCAGTATTCCACAATACACCAGGGACTTCAGTATTGCACAATACACTAGGGCTTCAATATTCCACAATACACCCGGGACTTCAGTATTCCAGAATACATCCGGGACGTCAGTATTCCACAACACATCCGGGACTTCATTATTCCACAATACACCAGGGACTTCAGTATTCCACAATACACCCGGGACTTCAGTGTTCCACAATATACCAGGGACTGCAGTATTGCACAATACACCAATGACTTCAGTATTGCACAATGCACCTGGGACTTCAGTATTGCACAATGCACCTGGGAGTTCAGTCTTCCACACTACACCCGGGACTTCATTATTCCACAATACACCAATGACTTCAGATTCCACAATAAACCAGGGACTTCAGTATTCCACATTACACCCGGGAGTTCAGTATTCCACAATACACCAAGGATTTCAGCATTCCAAAATACACCCGTGACTTCAGTATTGCACAATACACCCGGGACTTCAGTATTCCACATTACACCAGGGTTTTCAGTATTCCACAACACACCAGGGACATCAGTATTGCACAATACACCAGGGACTTCAGTATTCCACAATACACCAGGAGGGATTTCAATATTCCACAATACACCCGGGACTTCAGTATTGTACAATACACCCGGGACTTCAGTATTCCACAATACACCAGGAGGGATTTCAGTATTCCACAATACACCCAGGACTTCAGTATTGTAAAATACACCAGGGACTTCAGTATTCCATAACACACTAGGGACTTCACTTTTGCACAATACACCCGGGACTTCAATATTCCACAACACACCAGGGAATTCAGTTTTGCACAATATACAAGGGACTTCAATATTCCACAATACACCAATGACTTCATTATTCCACAATACACCAGGGACTTCAGTATTCCACAATACACCCGGGACTTCAGTATTCCACAATATACCCGGGACTTCAGTATTCTAAAATACACCAGGGACTTCAGTATTCCACTATACACACGGGACTTCAATATTCCACAACACACAAGGGAATTCAGTTTTGCACAATACACCCGGGACTTCAGTATTCCACAACACACCAATGATTTCATTATTCCACAATACACCATGGACATCAGTATTCCACAATACACCCGGGGCTTCAGTATTCCACAATACAGCAGGGACTTCAGTATTCCACAATATACGAGGGACTTCAGTATTCCACAATACACCCGGGACTTCAGTATTCCAGAACACACCAGGGACTTCAGTATTCCACTATACACACGGGACTTCAATATTCCACAACACACAAGGGAATTCAGTTTTGCACAATACACCCGGGACTTCAGTATTCCACAACACACCAATGACTTTATTATTCCACAATACAACATGGACATCAGTGTTCCACAATACACCCTGGACTTCAGTTTTGCATAATACACCCGGGACTTAAGTATTCCACAATACACCAGGGGTTTCAGGATTCCACAACACACCAGGGATTTCAGTATTCCACAGTACACCAGGGACTTCAGGATTGCACAATACACTAGGGACTTCAATATTCCACAATACACCCGGGACTTCAGTATTCCAGAATACATCCGGGACTTCAGTATTCCAAACACATCCGGGACTTCAGTGTTCCACAATATACGAGGGACTTCAGTATTGCAAAATACACCACTGTCTTCAGTAGTCCACAATACACCAGGGACTTCAGTGTTGCATAATACACCCGGGACTTCAATATTCCACAATACACCTGGGTCTTCTGTATTCCACAATACACCCGGGATTTCAGTATTCCACAATACACTCGTGACTTCAGCATTCCACAATACACCCGTGACTTCAGTATAACACAATACACCCGTTACTTCAGTATTCCACCATACACCAGAGACTTCAGTGTTGCACAATACACCAGGAACTTCAGTATTCCACAATACAACCGGGACTTCAGTATTCCATAATACACCAGGGAATTCATAATACCACAATACACCAGGGAATTCAGTGTTGCACAATACACCAGGGACTTCAGTATTCCACAATACACCAGGGAATTCAGTATTCCACAACACACCCTATACTTCAGTATTGCACAATACACCCGGGACTTCAGTATTCCACAACACACCACGGACTTCAGTGTTCCACAACACACCAATGACTTCAGTATTCCACAATACAACAGCGTCTTCAGTATTCCACAATACAGCAGGGACTTCAGTATTCCACAATAAACCAATGACATCAATATTCCACATTACACCCGGGACTTCAGTATTCCACAATACACCCGGGGCTTCAGTATTCCACAATACACCCGGGACTTCAACATTACACAACACACCAGGGAATTCAGTTTTGCACAAAACACCCGGGACTTCAGTCTTCCACAATACACCAATGTCTTTATTATTCCACAAGACAACAGGGAATTCAGTATTCCACAATACGCCAGGGACTTCAGTATTGCACAATACACTAGGGACTTCAGTTTTCCAGAATACACCCGGGACTTCAGTATTCGACAATATACCAGGCACTTCAGTATTCCACAATACACCAGGGACTTCAGTATTCACAATACACCAGGGACTTCAGTTTTCCAGAACACACCCGGGACTTCAGTATTGCACACTGCACCCGGGACTTCAGTTTTACATAGAAACATAGAAAATAGGTGCAGGAGCAGGCCATTCAGCCCTTCTAGCCTGCACCGCCATTCAATGAGTTCATGGCTGAACATGAAAGTTCAGTACCCACTTCCTGCTTTCACGCCATACCCCTTGATCCCCCCGAGTAGTAAGGACTTCATCTAACTCCCTTTTGAATATATTTAGTGAATTGGCCTCAACTACTTCCTGTGGTAGAGAATTCCACAGGTTCACCACTCTCTGGGTGAAGAAGTTTCTCCTTATCTCGGTCCTAAATGGCTTACCCCTTATCCTTAGACTGTGACCCCTGGTTCTGGACTTCCCCAACATTGGGAACATTCTTCCTGCATCCAACCTGTCCAAACCCGTCAGAATTTTAAACGTTTCTCTGAGGTCCCCTCTCACTCTTCTGAACTCCAGTGAATACAAGCCCAGTTGATCCAGTCTTTCTTGATAGGTCAGTCCCACCATCCCGGGAATCAGTCTGGTGAATCTTCGCTGCACTCCCTCAATAGCAAGAATGTCCTTCCTCAAGTTAGGAGACCAAAACTGTACACAATACTCCAGGTGTGGCCTCACCAAGGCCCTGTACAACTGTAGCAACACCTCCCTGCCCCTGTACTCAAATCCCCTCGCTATGAAGGCCAACATGCCATTTGCTTTCTTAACCGCCTGCTGTACCTGCATGCCAACCTTCAATGACTGATGTACCATGACACCCAGGTCTCGTTGCACCTTCCCTTTACCTAATCTGTCACCATTCAGATAATAGTCTGCCTCTCTGTTTTTACCACCAAAGTGGATAACCTCACATTTATCCACATTATATTTCATCTGCCACGCATTTGCCCACTCACCTAACCTATCCAAGTCACTCTGTAGCCTCATAGCATCCTCCTCGCAGCTCACACTGCCACCCAACTTAGTCTCATCCGCAAATTTGGAGATACTACATTTAATCCCCTCGTCTAAATCATTAATGTACAATGTAAACAGCTGGGGCCCCAGCACAGAACCCTGCCACAGGTACCCCACTAGTCACTGCCTGCCATTCCGAAAAGTACCCATTTACTCCTACTCTTTGCTTCCTGTCTGACAACCAATTCTCAATCCACGTCAGCACACTACCCGCAATCCCATGTGCTTTAACTTTGCACATTAATCTCCTGTGTGGGACCTTGTCGAAAGCTTTCTGAAAGTCCAAATATACCACATCAACTGGTACTCCTTTGTCCACTTTATTGGAAACATCCTCAAAAAATTCCAGAAGATTTGTCAAGCATGATCTCCCTTTCACAAATCCATGCTGACTTGGACCTATCATGTCACCATTTTCCAAATGCGCTGCTATGACATCCTTAATAATTGATTCCATCATTTTACCCACTACTGAGGTCAGGCTGACCAGTCTATAATTCCCTGCTTTCTCTCTCCCTCCTTTTTTAAAAAGTGGGGTTACATTGGCTACCCTCCACTCGATAGGAACTGATCCAGAGTCAATGGAATGTTGGAAAATGACTGTCAATGCATCCGCTATTTCCAAGGCCACCTCCTTAAGTACTCTGGGATGCAGTCCATCAGGCCCTGGGGATTTATCGGCCTTCAATCCCATCAATTTCCTCAACACAATTTCCCGACTAATAAAGATTTCCCTCAGTTCCTCCTCCTTAATAGACCCTCTGACCACTTTTGTATCCGGAAGGTTGTTTGTGTCCTCCTTAGTGAATACCGAACCAAAGTACTTGTTCAATTGGTCTGCCATTTCTTTGTTCCCCGTTATGACTTCCCCTGATTCTGACTGCAGGGGACCTACGTTTGTCTTTACTAACCTTTTTCTCTTTACATACCTATAGAAACTTTTGCAATCCGCCTTAATGTTCCCTGCAAGCTTCTTCTCGTACTCCATTTTCCCTGCCCTAATGAAACCCTTTGTCCTCCTCTGCTGAGTTCTAAATTTCTCCCAGTCCCCAGGTTCGCTGCTATTTCTGGCCAATTTGTATGCCATTTCCTTGGCTTTAATACTATCCCTGATTTCCCTTGATAGCCACGGTTGAGCCACCTTCCCTTTTTTACTTTTACGCCAGACAGGAATGTACAATTGTTGTAATTCATCCATGCGGTCTCTAAATGTCTGCCATTGCCCATCCACAGTCAACCCCTTAAGTATCATTAGCCAATCGATCTTAGCCAATTCATGCCTCATACCTTCAAAGTTACCCTTCTTTAAGTTCTGGACCATGGTCTCTGAATTAACTGTTTCATTCTCCATCCTAATGCAGAATTCCACCATATTATGGTCACTCTTCCCCAAGGGGCCTCGCACAATGAGATTGCTAATTAATCCTCTCTCATTACACAACACCCAGTCTAAGATGGCCTCCCCACTAGTTGGTTCCTCGACATATTGGTCTCGAAAACCATCCCTTATGCATTCCAGGAAATCCTCCTCCACCGTATTGCTTCCAGTTTGGCTAGCCCAATCTATGTGCATATTAAAGTCACCCATTATAACTGCTGCACCTTTATTGCATGCATTCCTAATTTCCTGTTTGATGCCCTCCCCAACATCACTACTACTGTTTGGAGGTCTGTACACAACTCCCACTAATGATTTTTGCCCTTTAGTGTTCTGCAGCTCTACCCATATAGATTCCACATCATCCAAGCTCATGTCTTTCCTAACTATTGCATTAATCTCCTCTTTAACCAGCAATGCTACCCCACCTCCTTTTCCTTTTATTCTATCCTTCCTGAATGTTGAATACCCCTGGATGTTGAGTTCCCAGCCCTGATCATCCTGGAGCCACGTCTCCGTAATCCCAATCACATCATATTTGTTAACATCTATTTGCACAGTTAATTCATCCACCTTATTGCGGATACTCCTTGCATTAAGACACAAAGCCTTCAGGCTTGCTTTTTTAACACCCTTTGTCCTTCTAGAATTTTGCTGTACAGTGGCCCTTTTTGTTCTTTGCCTTGGGTTTCTCTGCCCTCCACTTTTCCTCATCTCCTTTCTGTCTTTTGCTTTTGCCTCATTTTTGTCTCCCTCTGTCTCCCTGCATAGGTTCCCATCCCCCTGCAATATTGTTTAACTCCTCCCCAACAGCACTGGCAAACACTCCCCCGAGGACATTGGTTCCGGACCTGCCCAGGTGCAGACCGTCCGCTTTGTACTGGTCCCACCTCCCCCAGAACCGGTTCCAATGCCCCAAGAATTTGAATCCCTCCCTGCTGCACCACTGCTCAAGCCATGTATTCATCTGCGCTATCCTGCGATTCCTACTCTGACTAGCACGTGACACTGGTAGCAATCCCGAGATTACTACTTTTGAGCACCTACTTTTTAATTTAGCTCCTAGCTCCTTAAATTCTTTTCGTAGGACCTCATCCCTTTTTTTACCGATGTCGTTGGTACCAATGTGCACCACGACAACTGGCTGTTCTCCCTCCCATTTCAGAATGTCCTGCACCCGCTCCGAGACATCCTTGACCCTTGCACCAGGGAGGCAACATACCATCCTGGAGTCTCGGTTGCATCCGCAGAAACGCCTATCTATTCCCCTCACCATCGAATCTCCTATCACTATCGCGCTCCCACTCTTTTTCCTGCCCTCCTTTGCAGCAGAGCCACCTACGGTGCCATGAACTTGGATGCTGCTGCCCTCCCCTGATGAGTCATCCTCCCCAACAGCACTCAAAGCAGTGTATCTGTTTTGCAGGGGGATGACCACAGGGGACCCCTGCACTATCTTTCTTGCACTGCTCTTCCTGCTGGTCTTCCATTCCCTATCTGGCTGTATTTGCACAATACATCGGGACTTCAGTATTCCACAATACACCCGGGACGTCAGTATTCCACAATACACCAATGTCTTTATTATTCCACAATACACCAGGGACTTCAGTATTCCACAATACACCCGGGACATCAGTATTCCACAATATAGCAGGGTCTTCGGTATTCCAGAATACAGCAGGGACTTCAGTATTCCATAATACAGCAGGGACTTCAGTTTTGCACAATACATCAGGGACTTCAGTATTCCACAATACACCAGGGACTTCAGGACTGCGCAATACACCAGAGACTTCAGTTTTGCACAATACACCTGTGACTTCATTATTCCACAATACACCAATGACTTCAATATTCCACATTACACCCGGGACTTCAGTATTCTACAATACACCAGGGACATCAGTATTCCACAATACACCAGGGACTTCAGGATTCCACAATACAGCAGGGTCTTCAGTATTCCACAATACAGCAGGGACTTCAGTATTCCAGAATACACCAGGGACTTCAGTATTGCACAATACACCAAGGACTTCAGTATTCCACAATACACCAGGGACTTCAGGACTGCGCAATATACCAGGGGTTTCAGTATTCCACAACACACCAGGGACTTCAGGATTCCACAATACACCAGGGACTTCAGTATTGCACAATACACCAGCGACTTCAGCATTCCAAAATACACCCGTGACTTCAGTATTGCACAATTCACCCGGGACTTCAGTATTCCACATTACACCAGGGTGTTCAGTATTCCACAACACACCAGGGACTTCAGTATTGCACAATACACCAGGGACTTCAGTATTCCACAATACACCAGGAGGGATTTCAGTAATTCACAATACACCCGGGACTTCAGCATTGTACAATACACCCGGGACTTCAGTATTCCACAATACACCAGGAGGGATTTCAGTATTGCACAATACACCCAGGACTTCAGTATTGTAAAATACACCAGGGACTTCAGTATTCCATAACACACTAGGGACTTCAGTTTTGCACAATACACCCGGGACTTCAATATTCCACAACACACCAGGGAATTCAGTTTTGCACAATATACAAGGGACTTCAATATTCCACAATACACCAATGACTTCATTATTCCACAATACACCAGGGACTTCAGTATTCCACAATACACCCGGGACTTCAGTATTCCACAATATACCCGGGACTTCAGTATTCTAAAATACACCAGGGACTTCAGTATTCCACTATACACACGGGACTTCAATATTCCACAACACACAAGGGAATTCAGTTTTGCACAATACACCCGGGACTTCAGTATTCCACAACACACCAATGATTTCATTATTCCACAATACACCATGGACATCAGTATTCCACAATACACCCGGGGCTTCAGTATTCCACAATACAGCAGGGACTTCAGTATTCCACAATATACTAGGGACTTCAGTATTCCACAATACACCCGGGACTTCAGTATTCCAGAACACACCAGGGACTTCAGTATTCCACTATACACACGGGACTTCAATATTCCACAACACACAAGGGAATTCAGTTTTGCACAATACACCCGGGACTTCAGTATTCCACAACACACCAATGACTTTATTATTCCACAATACACCATGGACATCAGTGTTCCACAATACACCCGGGGCTTCAGTATTCCACAATACAGCAGGGACTTCAGTATTCCACAATACACCAGTGACTTCAGTATTCCACAATACACCAATGACTTCGTTATTCCACAATACACCAGGGACTTCAGTATTCCACAATACAACCGGGGCTTCAGTATTCCACAATACACCCGGGACTTCAGTATTGCACAATACACCTGGGACTGCAGTATTCTACAATACACCCGGGACTTCAGTATTCCACAATACATCAGGGACTTCAGTATTCCACGATACACACGGGACTTCAATATTCCACAACACACAAGGGAATTCAGTTTTGCACAATACACCCGGGACCTCAGTATTCCACAACACACCAATGACTTTATTATTCCACAATACACCATGGACATCAGTATTCCACAATACACCCGGGGCTTCAGTATTGCACAATACAGCAGGGACTTCAGTATTCCACAATATACGAGGGACTTCAGTATTCCACAATACACCCGGGACTTCAGTATTCTAGAACACACCAGGGACTTCAGTATTCCACTATACACACGGGACTTCAATATTCCACAACACACAAGGGAATTCAGTTTTGCACAATACACCCGGGACTTCAGTATTCCACAACACACCAATGACTTTATTATTCCACAATACACCATGGACATCAGTGTTCCACAATACACCCGGGGCTTCAGTATTCCACAATACAGCAGGGACTTCAGTATTCCACAATAAACCAGGGACTTCAGTATTCCACAATACACCAATGACGTCAGTATTCCACAATACACCAGGGACTTCAGTATTCCACAATACATCCGGGACTTCAAAGTTGACAATACACCAAGGATTTCAGTATTCACAATACAACCGGGACTTCAGTTTTCCAGAATACACCGGGACTTCAGTATTCGACAGTACACCAGGGACTTCAGTATTCCACAATACAGCAGGGACTTCAGTATTCCACAATGCACAAGGGTTTCACCTCAGTATTCCACAGTACACCCGGGACTTCAGTATTCCAAAGTACACCCGGGACTTCAGTATTCCACAATACACCCGGGACTTCAGTATTCCACAATACATCAGCGACTTCAGTATTCCACAATACATCAGGGACTTCAGTATTGCACAGTACACCAGGGATTTCAGTATTCCACAATAGACCCGGGAATTCAGTATTCAACAATACACTTGGAACTTCAGTATTGCACAATGCACCAGGGAGTTCAGTATTCCACAATACACCAGGTACTTCAGTATTCCACAATAGACCAACGATTTCAGTATTCCGCAATAAACCAGGGACTTCAGTATTCCACAATACACCCGGGACTTCAGTATTCCACAATACACCAATGACGTCAGTATTCCACAGTACACCAGGGACTTCAGTATTGCACAATGCACCAGGGAGTTCAGTATTCCACAATACACCCGGGACTTCAGTATTCCATAATATGCAAGGGACTTCAGTATTGCACAATACACCAGAGACTTCAGTATTCCACAATAGACCAATGACTTCAGTTTTGCACAATACATCCGGGAATTCATTATTCCACAATACACCAATGACTTCAGTATTCCACAATACACCAGGGACTTCAGCATTCCACATTACACCCGGTAATTCAGTATTCCACAATACACCCGGGACTTCAGTATTCCAGAACAAACCAGGGACTTCAGTTTTGCACAATACACCCGGCAATTCAGTATTCCACAATACACCAGGGGTTTCAGGATTCCACAACACACCAGGGACTTCAGTATTCCACAATACACCAGGGACTTCAGTATTGCACAATACACTAGGGCTTCAATATTCCACAATACACCCGGGACTTCAGTATTCCAGAATACATCCGGGACGTCAGTATTCCACAACACATCCGGGACTTCATTATTCCACAATACACCAGGGACTTCAGTATTCCACAATACACCCGGGACTTCAGTGTTCCACAATATACCAGGGACTGCAGTATTGCACAATACACCAATGACTTCAGTATTGCACAATGCACCTGGGACTTCAGTATTGCACAATGCACCTGGGAGTTCAGTCTTCCACACTACACCCGGGACTTCATTATTCCACAATACAGCAGGGACTTCAGTATTCCACAATATACGAGGGACTTCAATATTCCACAACACACAAGGGAATTCAGTTTTGCACAATACACCCGGGACTTCAGTATTCCACAACACACCAATGACTTTATTATTCCACAATACACCATGGACATCAGTGTTCCACAATACACCCGGGGCTTCAGTATTCCACAATACAGCAGGGACTTCAGTATTCCACAATACACCAGGGACTTCAGTATTCCACAATACACCAATGACTTCGTTATTCCACAATACACCAGGGACTTCAGTATTCCACAATACAACCGGGGCTTCAGTATTAAACAATACACCCGGGACTTCAGTATTGCACAATACACCTGGGACTTCAGTATTCCACAATACACCCGGGACTTCAGTATTCCAGAACACACCAGAGACTTCAGTATTCCACTATACACACGGGACTTCAATATTCCACAACACACAAGGGAATTCAGTTTTGCACAATACACCCGGGACTTCAGTATTCCACAATACACCCGGGGCTTCAGTATTCCACAATACTTCAGGGACTTCAGTATTGCACAATACACCAGGGACTTCAGTATTCCACAATACACCAATGACTTCAGTATTCCACAATACACCAATGACTTCGTTATTCCACAATACACCAGGGACTTCAGTATTCCACAATACAACCGGGGCTTCAGTATTCCACAATACACCCGGGACTTCAGTATTGCACAATACACCTGGGACTTCAGTTTTGCACAATACACCCGGGACTTCAGTATTCCACAATAAACCAATGTCTTTATTATTCCACAATACACCAGGGATTTCAGTATTCCACAATACAGCCGGTACTTCAGTATTCCACAATACACCAGGGACTTCAGTATTCCACAATACAGCAGGGTCTACAGTATTCCACAATACAGCAGGGATTTCAGTGTTGCACAACTCACCCGTGACTTCAGTATTCCACTACACACCCGGGACTTCAGTATTCCACAATACACCAGGGAATTCAGTGTTGCACAATACACCACGGACTTCAGTTTTCCACAATACACCCGGGACTTCAGTATTCCACAATACACCTGGGACTTCACTTTTGCACAATGCACCAGGGACTTCAGTATTCCACAATACACCCTGGACTTCAGTATTCCACAATGCACCAGGGACTTCAGTATTCCACAATACACCCTGGACTTCAGTATTCCACAATAAACCCGGGGCTTCAGTATTCCACAATACAGCAGGGACTTCAGTATTGCACAATACACCAGGGACTTCAGTATTCCACAATATACCAGGGACTTCAGTACTGCGCAATACACCAGAGACTTCAGTTTTGCACAATACACCCGTGACTTCATTATTCCACAATACACCAATGACTTCAGTATTCCACAATACACCTGGGACTTCAATATTCCACATTACACCCGGGACTTCAGTATTCCACAATACCCCAGGAACTTCAGTATTCCACATTACACTCGGGACTTCAGTATTCCACAATACACCCGGTACTTCAGTATTGCACAATACACCCGGGATTTCACTTCAGTATTCCACAATACACCCGGGACTTCAGTATTCCACAATACATCAGGGACCTCAGTATTCCAGAACACACCAGGGACTTCAGTATTCCACAATGCACCAATGACTTCAGTATTCCACAATACACCATGGACATCAGTATTCCACAATACACCCGGGGCTTCAGTATTCCACAATACAGCAGGGACTTCAGTATTCCACAATATACGAGGGACTTCAGTATTCCACAATACACCCGGGACTTCAGTATTCCAGAACACACCAGGGACTTCAGTATTCCACTATACACACGGGACTTCAATATTCCACAACACACAAGGGAATTCAGTTTTGCACAATACACCCGGGACTTCAGTATTCCACAACACACCAATGACTTTATTATTCCACAATACAACATGGACATCAGTGTTCCACAATACACCCTGGACTTCAGTTTTGCATAATACACCCGGGACTTAAGTATTCCACAATACACCAGGGGTTTCAGGATTCCACAACACACCAGGGATTTCAGTATTCCACAGTACACCAGGGACTTCAGGATTGCACAATACACTAGGGACTTCAATATTCCACAATACACCCGGGACTTCAGTATTCCAGAATACATCCGGGACTTCAGTATTCCAAACACATCCGGGACTTCAGTGTTCCACAATATACGAGGGACTTCAGTATTGCAAAATACACCACTGTCTTCAGTAGTCCACAATACACCAGGGACTTCAGTGTTGCATAATACACCCGGGACTTCAATATTCCACAATACACCTGGGTCTTCTGTATTCCACAATACACCCGGGATTTCAGTATTCCACAATACACTCGTGACTTCAGCATTCCACAATACACCCGTGACTTCAGTATAACACAATACACCCGTTACTTCAGTATTCCACCATACACCAGAGACTTCAGTGTTGCACAATACACCAGGAACTTCAGTATTCCACAATACAACCGGGACTTCAGTATTCCATAATACACCAGGGAATTCATAATACCACAATACACCAGGGAATTCAGTGTTGCACAATACACCAGGGACTTCAGTATTCCACAATACACCAGGGAATTCAGTATTCCACAACACACCCTATACTTCAGTATTGCACAATACACCCGGGACTTCAGTATTCCACAACACACCACGGACTTCAGTGTTCCACAACACACCAATGACTTCAGTATTCCACAATACAACAGCGTCTTCAGTATTCCACAATACAGCAGGGACTTCAGTATTCCACAATAAACCAATGACATCAATATTCCACATTACACCCGGGACTTCAGTATTCCACAATACACCCGGGGCTTCAGTATTCCACAATACACCCGGGACTTCAACATTACACAACACACCAGGGAATTCAGTTTTGCACAAAACACCCGGGACTTCAGTCTTCCACAATACACCAATGTCTTTATTATTCCACAAGACAACAGGGAATTCAGTATTCCACAATACGCCAGGGACTTCAGTATTGCACAATACACTAGGGACTTCAGTTTTCCAGAATACACCCGGGACTTCAGTATTCGACAATATACCAGGCACTTCAGTATTCCACAATACACCAGGGACTTCAGTATTCACAATACACCAGGGACTTCAGTTTTCCAGAACACACCCGGGACTTCAGTATTGCACACTGCACCCGGGACTTCAGTTTTACATAGAAACATAGAAAATAGGTGCAGGAGCAGGCCATTCAGCCCTTCTAGCCTGCACCGCCATTCAATGAGTTCATGGCTGAACATGAAAGTTCAGTACCCACTTCCTGCTTTCACGCCATACCCCTTGATCCCCCCGAGTAGTAAGGACTTCATCTAACTCCCTTTTGAATATATTTAGTGAATTGGCCTCAACTACTTCCTGTGGTAGAGAATTCCACAGGTTCACCACTCTCTGGGTGAAGAAGTTTCTCCTTATCTCGGTCCTAAATGGCTTACCCCTTATCCTTAGACTGTGACCCCTGGTTCTGGACTTCCCCAACATTGGGAACATTCTTCCTGCATCCAACCTGTCCAAACCCGTCAGAATTTTAAACGTTTCTCTGAGGTCCCCTCTCACTCTTCTGAACTCCAGTGAATACAAGCCCAGTTGATCCAGTCTTTCTTGATAGGTCAGTCCCACCATCCCGGGAATCAGTCTGGTGAATCTTCGCTGCACTCCCTCAATAGCAAGAATGTCCTTCCTCAAGTTAGGAGACCAAAACTGTACACAATACTCCAGGTGTGGCCTCACCAAGGCCCTGTACAACTGTAGCAACACCTCCCTGCCCCTGTACTCAAATCCCCTCGCTATGAAGGCCAACATGCCATTTGCTTTCTTAACCGCCTGCTGTACCTGCATGCCAACCTTCAATGACTGATGTACCATGACACCCAGGTCTCGTTGCACCTTCCCTTTACCTAATCTGTCACCATTCAGATAATAGTCTGCCTCTCTGTTTTTACCACCAAAGTGGATAACCTCACATTTATCCACATTATACTTCATCTGCCACGCATTTGCCCACTCACCTAACCTATCCAAGTCACTCTGTAGCCTCATAGCATCCTCCTCGCAGCTCACACTGCCACCCAACTTAGTCTCATCCGCAAATTTGGAGATACTACATTTAATCCCCTCGTCTAAATCATTAATGTACAATGTAAACAGCTGGGGCCCCAGCACAGAACCCTGCCACAGGTACCCCACTAGTCACTGCCTGCCATTCCGAAAAGTACCCATTTACTCCTACTCTTTGCTTCCTGTCTGACAACCAATTCTCAATCCACGTCAGCACACTACCCGCAATCCCATGTGCTTTAACTTTGCACATTAATCTCCTGTGTGGGACCTTGTCGAAAGCTTTCTGAAAGTCCAAATATACCACATCAACTGGTACTCCTTTGTCCACTTTATTGGAAACATCCTCAAAAAATTCCAGAAGATTTGTCAAGCATGATCTCCCTTTCACAAATCCATGCTGACTTGGACCTATCATGTCACCATTTTCCAAATGCGCTGCTATGACATCCTTAATAATTGATTCCATCATTTTACCCACTACTGAGGTCAGGCTGACCGGTCTATAATTCCCTGCTTTCTCTCTCCCTCCTTTTTTAAAAAGTGGGGTTACATTGGCTACCCTCCACTCGATAGGAACTGATCCAGAGTCAATGGAATGTTGGAAAATGACTGTCAATGCATCCGCTATTTCCAAGGCCACCTCCTTAAGTACTCTGGGATGCAGTCCATCAGGCCCTGGGGATTTATCGGCCTTCAATCCCATCAATTTCCTCAACACAATTTCCCGACTAATAAAGATTTCCCTCAGTTCCTCCTCCTTAATAGACCCTCTGACCACTTTTGTATCCGGAAGGTTGTTTGTGTCCTCCTTAGTGAATACCGAACCAAAGTACTTGTTCAATTGGTCTGCCATTTCTTTGTTCCCCGTTATGACTTCCCCTGATTCTGACTGCAGGGGACCTACGTTTGTCTTTACTAACCTTTTTCTCTTTACATACCTATAGAAACTTTTGCAATCCGCCTTAATGTTCCCTGCAAGCTTCTTCTCGTACTCCATTTTCCCTGCCCTAATGAAACCCTTTGTCCTCCTCTGCTGAGTTCTAAATTTCTCCCAGTCCCCAGGTTCGCTGCTATTTCTGGCCAATTTGTATGCCATTTCCTTGGCTTTAATACTATCCCTGATTTCCCTTGATAGCCACGGTTGAGCCACCTTCCCTTTTTTACTTTTACGCCAGACAGGAATGTACAATTGTTGTAATTCATCCATGCGGTCTCTAAATGTCTGCCATTGCCCATCCACAGTCAACCCCTTAAGTATCATTAGCCAATCGATCTTAGCCAATTCATGCCTCATACCTTCAAAGTTACCCTTCTTTAAGTTCTGGACCATGGTCTCTGAATTAACTGTTTCATTCTCCATCCTAATGCAGAATTCCACCATATTATGGTCACTCTTCCCCAAGGGGCCTCGCACAATGAGATTGCTAATTAATCCTCTCTCATTACACAACACCCAGTCTAAGATGGCCTCCCCACTAGTTGGTTCCTCGACATATTGGTCTCGAAAACCATCCCTTATGCATTCCAGGAAATCCTCCTCCACCGTATTGCTTCCAGTTTGGCTAGCCCAATCTATGTGCATATTAAAGTCACCCATTATAACTGCTGCACCTTTATTGCATGCATTCCTAATTTCCTGTTTGATGCCCTCCCCAACATCACTACTACTGTTTGGAGGTCTGTACACAACTCCCACTAACGATTTTTGCCCTTTAGTGTTCTGCAGCTCTACCCATATAGATTCCACATCATCCAAGCTCATGTCTTTCCTAACTATTGCATTAATCTCCTCTTTAACCAGCAATGCTACCCCACCTCCTTTTCCTTTTATTCTATCCTTCCTGAATGTTGAATACCCCTGGATGTTGAGTTCCCAGCCCTGATCATCCTGGAGCCACGTCTCCGTAATCCCAATCACATCATATTTGTTAACATCTATTTGCACAGTTAATTCATCCACCTTATTGCGGATACTCCTTGCATTAAGACACAAAGCCTTCAGGCTTGTTTTTTTAACACCCTTTGTCCTTCTAGAATTTTGCTGTACAGTGGCCCTTTTTGTTCTTTGCCTTGGGTTTCTCTGCCCTCCACTTTTCCTCATCTCCTTTCTGTCTTTTGCTTTTGCCTCATTTTTGTCTCCCTCTGTCTCCCTGCATAGGTTCCCATCCCCCTGCAATATTGTTTAACTCCTCCCCAACAGCACTGGCAAACACTCCCCCGAGGACATTGGTTCCGGACCTGCCCAGGTGCAGACCGTCCGCTTTGTACTGGTCCCACCTCCCCCAGAACCGGTTCCAATGCCCCAAGAATTTGAATCCCTCCCTGCTGCACCACTGCTCAAGCCATGTATTCATCTGCGCTATCCTGCGATTCCTACTCTGACTAGCACGTGACACTGGTAGCAATCCCGAGATTACTACTTTTGAGCACCTACTTTTTAATTTAGCTCCTAGCTCCTTAAATTCTTTTCGTAGGACCTCATCCCTTTTTTTACCGATGTCGTTGGTACCAATGTGCACCACGACAACTGGCTGTTCTCCCTCCCATTTCAGAATGTCCTGCACCCGCTCCGAGACATCCTTGACCCTTGCACCAGGGAGGCAACATACCATCCTGGAGTCTCGGTTGCATCCGCAGAAACGCCTATCTATTCCCCTCACCATCGAATCTCCTATCACTATCGGGCTCCCAATCTTTTTCCTGCCCTCCTTTGCAGCAGAGCCACCTACGGTGCCATGAACTTGGATGCTGCTGCCCTCCCCTGATGAGTCATCCTCCCCAACAGTACTCAAAGCAGTATATCTGTTTTGCAGGGGGATGACCACAGGGGACCCCTGCACTATCTTTCTTGCACTGCTCTTCCTGCTGGTCTTCCATTCCCTATCTGGCTGTATTTGCACAATACATCGGGACTTCAGTATTCCACAATACACCCGGGACGTCAACATTCCACAACACACCAGGGAATTCAGTTTTGCACAAAACACCCGGGACTTCAGTATTCCACAATACACCAATGTCTTTATTATTCCACAATACACCAGGGACTTCAGTATTCCACAATACACCCGGGACATCAGTATTCCACAATATAGCAGGGTCTTCGGTATTCCAGAATACAGCAGGGACTTCAGTATTCCATAATACAGCAGGGACTTCAGTTTTGCACAATACATCAGGGACTTCAGTATTCCACAATACACCAGGGACTTCAGGACTGCGCAATACACCAGAGACTTCAGTTTTGCACAATACACCTGTGACTTCATTATTCCACAATACACCAATGACTTCAATATTCCACATTACACCCGGGACTTCAGTATTCTACAATACACCAGGGACATCAGTATTCCACAATACACCAGGGACTTCAGGATTCCACAATACAGCAGGGTCTTCAGTATTCCACAATACAGCAGGGACTTCAGTATTCCAGAATACACCAGGGACTTCAGTATTGCACAATACACCAAGGACTTCAGTATTCCACAATACACCAGGGACTTCAGGACTGCGCAATATACCAGGGGTTTCAGTATTCCACAACACACCAGGGACTTCAGGATTCCACAATACACCAGGGACTTCAGTATTGCACAATACACCAGCGACTTCAGTTTTCCAGAATACACCCGGGACTTCAGTATTCGACAATACACCAGGTACTTTAGTATTCCACAATACACCAGGAACTTCAGTATTGCACAATACACCAAGGACTTCAGTATTCCACAATACACCAGGGACTTCAGTACTGCGCAATACACCAGGGGTTTCAATATTCCACAACACACCAGGGACTTCAGGATTCCACAATACACCAGGGACTTCAGTATTCAACAATACACCCCGGGCTTCAGTATCCCACAATATATCCGGGACTTCAGTATTGCACAATACACCCGGGACTTCAGTTTTCCACAATACACAAGGGACTTCAGTATTGCACAATACACCAGGGACTTCAGTATTCGACAATACAGCCGGGACGTCAATATTCCACAACACACGAGGGAATTCAGTTTTGCACAAAACACCCGGGATTTCAGTATTCCACAATACACCAGGGACTTCAGTATTCCACAATACACCCGGGACTTCAGTATTCCACAGTACACCAGGAACTTCAGTATTCCACAATACAGCAGGGTCTTCAGTATTCCACAATAAAGCAGGGACTTCAGTATTCCAGAATACACCAGGGACTTCACTATTGCACAATACACCAGGGATTTCAGTATTCACAATACACCCGGGACTTCAGTTTTCCAGAATACACCGGGACTTCAGTATTCGACAATACAGCAGGGACGTCAGTATTCCACAACACGCTAGGGACTTCAGTTTTGCACAATACACCTGGTACATCAGTATTCCAAAATAAAACCAGAACCTCAATATTCCACACCATACCAGGGAATTCAGTTTTGCACAAATCACCGGGGATTTCAGTATTCCACAAGACACCAATGACTTCATTATTCCACAATACTCCAGGGACTTCAGTATTCCACAATACACCCGGGGCTTCAGAATTCCACAATACATCCGGGACTTCAGTATTGCACAATACACCTGGGACTTCAGTTTTGCACAATACATTGGGACTTCAGTATTCCACAATACACCCGGGACTTCAACATTACACAACACACCAGGGAATTCAGTTTTGCACAAAATACCCGGGACTTCAGTATTCCACAATGCACCAATGTCTTTATTATTCCACAATACACCAGGGATTTCAGTATTCCACAATACACCCGGGACTTCAGTATTCCACAATACACCAGGGACTTCAGGATTCCACAATACAGCAGGGTTTTCAGTATTCCACAAGACAGCAGGGACTTCAGTATTCCAGAATACACCAGCGACTTCAGTATTCCACAATACAGCAGGGACTTCAGTATTGCACAATACACCAGAGACTTCAGTGTTCCACATTACACCAGGGACTTCAGTACTGCGCAATAAACCAGAGACTTCAGTTTTGCACAATACACCCGCGGCTTCAGTATTCCACGATACACCCGGGACTTCAACATTGCACAACACACCAGGGAATTCAGTTTTGCACAAAACACCCGGGACTTCAGTCTTCCACAATACACCAATGTCTTTATTATTCCACAATACACCAGGGATTTCAATATTCCACAATACACCAGGGGTTTCAGTATTCCACAACACACCAGGGACTTCAGGATTCCACAATACATACGGGACTTCAGTATTCCACAATACACCAGAGACTTCAGTGTTGCACAATACACCCAGCACTTCAGTATTCCACAATACAACAGGGAATTCAGTATTCCACAATACGCCAGGGACTTCAGTATTGCACAATACACCAGGGACTTCAGTTTTCCAGAATACACCCGGGACTTCAGTATTCGACAATACACCAGGCACTTCAGTATTCCACAATACACCAGGGACTTCAGTATTCACAATACACCAGGGACTTCAGTTTTCCAGAACACACCCGGGACTTCAGTATTGCACACTGCACCCGGGACTTCAGTTTTGCACAATACATCGGGACTTCAGTATTCTACAATACACCCGGGACGTCAATATTCCACAACACACCCGGGAATTCAGTTTTGCACAAAACACCCGGGACTTCAGTATTCCACAATACACCAATGTCTTTATTATTCCATAATACACCAGGGATTTCAGTATTCCACAATACACCCGTGACTTCAGTGTTCCACAATACACGCGGGACTTCACTTCAGTATTCCACAATACACCAGGGAATTCAGCGTTGCACAATACACCAGGGTCTTCAGTATTCCACAATAGACCCGGGACTTCAGTATTCCACAATACACCAGGGACTTCAGTATTCCACAATATAGCAGGGTCTTCAGTATTCCAGAACACAGCAGGGACTTCAGTATTCCATAATACAGCAGGGACTTCAGTATTGCACAATACATCAGGGACTTCAGTATTCCACAATACACCAGGGACTTCAGTACTGCGCAATACACCAGAGACTTCAGTTTTGCACAATACACCTGTGACTTCATTATTCCACAATACACCAATGACTTCAATGTTCCACATTACACCCGGGACTTCAGTATTCTACAATACACCAGGGACATCAGTATTCCACAATACACCAGGGACTTCAGGATTCCACAATACAGCAGGGTCTTCAGTATTCCACAATACAGCAGGGACTTCAGTATTCCAGAATACACCAGGGACTTCAGTATTGCACAATACACCAAGGACTTCAGTATTCCACAATACACCAGGGACTTCAGTACTGCGCAATACACCAGGGGTTTCAGTATTCCACAACACACCAGGGTCTTCAGTATTCCACAATACACCCGGGACTTCAGTATTCCACAATACACCAGGGACTTCAGTATTCCACAATATAGCAGGGTCTTCAGTATTCCAGAATACAGCAGGGACTTCAGTATTCCATAATACAGCAGGGACTTCAGTATTGCACAATACATCAGGGACTTCAGTATTCCACAATACACCAGGGACTTCAGTACTGCGCAATACACCAGAGACTTCAGTTTTGCACAATACACCTGTGACTTCATTATTCCACAATACACCAATGACTTCAATGTTCCACATTACACCCGGGACTTCAGTATTCGACAATACACCAGGGACATCAGTATTCCAGAATACACCAGGGACTTCAGGATTCCACAATACACCAAGGACTTCAGTATTCCACAATACACCAAGGACTTCAGTATTCCACAATACACCAGGGACTTCAGTATTTCACAATACACCAGTGACTTCATTATTCCACAATACACCAAGGACTTCAGTATTCCACAATACACAAGGGACTTCAGTGTTGCACAATACACCCGGGACTTCAGTATTCCACAATACACCCGGGACTTCAGTATTCTACAAGACACAAGGGACTTCAGTGTTGCACAATACACCAAGGACTTCAGTATTCCACAATACACCAGGGACTTCAGTATTTCACAATACACCAGTGACTTCAGTATTCCACAATACACCCGGGACTTCAATATTCCACATTACACCCGGGACTTCAGTATTCCACAATACACCCGGGGCTTCAGTATTCCACAATACACCCGGGACTTCAACATTACACAACACACCAGGGAATTCAGTTTTGCACAAAACACCCGGGACTTCAGTCTTCCACAATACACCAATGTCTTTATTGTTCCACAATACACCAGTGATTTCAGTATTCCACAATACACCAGGGGTTTCAGTATTCCACAACACACCAGGGACTTCAGGATTCCACAATACACCCGGGACTTCAGTATTGCACAATACACCAGAGACTTCAGTGTTGCACAATACACCCGGGACTTCAGTATTCTACAATACACCCGGGACTTCAGTATTCCACAATACACCAGGGACTTCAGTATTCCACAATATAGCAGGGTCTTCAGTATTCCAGAATACAGCAGGGACTTCAGTATTCCATAATACAGCAGGGACTTCAGTATTGCACAATACATCAGGGACTTCAGTATTCCACAATACACCAGGGACTTCAGTACTGCGCAATACACCAGAGACTTCAGTTTTGCACAATACACCTGTGACTTCATTATTCCACAATACACCAATGACTTCAATGTTCCACATTACACCCGGGACTTCAGTATTCGACAATACACCAGGGACATCAGTATTCCAGAATACACCAGGGACTTCAGGATTCCACAATACACCAAGGACTTCAGTATTCCACAATACACCAAGGACTTCAGTATTCCACAATACACCAGGGACTTCAGTATTTCACAATACACCAGTGACTTCATTATTCCACAATACACCAAGGACTTCAGTATTCCACAATACACAAGGGACTTCAGTGTTGCACAATACACCCGGGACTTCAGTATTCCACAATACACCCGGGACTTCAGTATTCTACAAGACACAAGGGACTTCAGTGTTGCACAATACACCAAGGACTTCAGTATTCCACAATACACCAGGGACTTCAGTATTTCACAATACACCAGTGACTTCAGTATTCCACAATACACCCGGGACTTCAATATTCCACATTACACCCGGGACTTCAGTATTCCACAATACACCCGGGGCTTCAGTATTCCACAATACACCCGGGACTTCAACATTACACAACACACCAGGGAATTCAGTTTTGCACAAAACACCCGGGACTTCAGTCTTCCACAATACACCAATGTCTTTATTGTTCCACAATACACCAGTGATTTCAGTATTCCACAATACACCAGGGGTTTCAGTATTCCACAACACACCAGGGACTTCAGGATTCCACAATACACCCGGGACTTCAGTATTGCACAATACACCAGAGACTTCAGTGTTGCACAATACACCTGTGACTTCATTATTCCACAATACACCAATGACTTCAATGTTCCACATTACACCCGGGACTTCAGTATTCGACAATACACCAGGGACATCAGTATTCCAGAATACACCAGGGACTTCAGGATTCCACAATACACCAAGGACTTCAGTATTCCACAATACACCAAGGACTTCAGTATTCCACAATACACCAGGGACTTCAGTATTTCACAATACACCAGTGACTTCATTATTCCACAATACACCAAGGACTTCAGTATTCCACAATACACAAGGGACTTCAGTGTTGCACAATACACCCGGGACTTCAGTATTCCACAATACACCCGGGACTTCAGTATTCTACAAGACACAAGGGACTTCAGTGTTGCACAATACACCAAGGACTTCAGTATTCCACAATACACCAGGGACTTCAGTATTTCACAATACACCAGTGACTTCAGTATTCCACAATACACCCGGGACTTCAATATTCCACATTACACCCGGGACTTCAGTATTCCACAATACACCCGGGGCTTCAGTATTCCACAATACACCCGGGACTTCAACATTACACAACACACCAGGGAATTCAGTTTTGCACAAAACACCCGGGACTTCAGTCTTCCACAATACACCAATGTCTTTATTGTTCCACAATACACCAGTGATTTCAGTATTCCACAATACACCAGGGGTTTCAGTATTCCACAACACACCAGGGACTTCAGGATTCCACAATACACCCGGGACTTCAGTATTGCACAATACACCAGAGACTTCAGTGTTGCACAATACACCCGGGACTTCAGTATTCTACAATACACCAGGGACATCAGTATTCCAGAATCCACCAGGGACTTCAGTATTGCACAATACACCAATGACTTCAATATTCCACATTACACCCGGGACTTCAGTATTCTACAATGCACCAAGGACTTCAGTATTCCACAATACACCAGGGACTTCAGTACTGCGCAATACACCAGGGGTTTCAGTATTCCACAACACACCAGGGACTTCAGGATTCCACAATACACCAGGGACTTCAGTATTCAACAATACACCCCGGGTTTCAGTATCCCACAATACACCCGGGACTTCAGTGTTGCACAATACACCCAGCACTTCAGTATTTCACAATACACCAGCGACTTCAGTATTCCACAATACGCCAGGGACTTCAGCATTGCACAATACACCAGGGACTTCAGTTTTCCAGAGTACACCCGGGACTTCAGTATTCGACAATACACCAGGTACTTTAGTATTCCACAATACACCAGGGACTTTAGTATTCACAACACACCAGGGACTTCAGTATTCCACAGTACACAAGCGAATTCAGTATTGTACAATACACCAGGGACTTCACTATTCCACAACACACTGGGGACTTCAGTTTTGCACAATGCACCCGGGACCTTAATATTCCACAACTCACCAGGGAATTCAGTTTTGCACAAAACACCGGGGACTTCAGTATTCGACAATACACCAATGACTTCATTATTCCACAATACACCAGGGACTTCAGTATTCCACAATACACCCGGGGCTTCAGTACTCCACAATACACCCGGGACTTCAGTATTGCACTCTGCACCCGGGACTTCAGTTTTGCACAATACATCGGGACTTCAGTATTCCAAAATACAGCCGGGACGTCAATATTCCACAACACACGAGGGAATTCAGTTTTGCACAAAACACCCGGGATTTCAGTATTCCACAATACACCAGGGACTTCAGTATTCCACAATACACTCGGGAATTCAGTATTCCACAGTACACCAGGAACTTCAGTATTCCACAATACAGCAGGGTCTTCAGTATCCCAGAATACACCAGGGACTTCACTGTTGCACAATACACCAGGGACTTCAGTATTCACAATACACCCGGGACTTCAGTTTTCCAGAATACACCGGGACTTCAGTATTCGACAATACAGCAGGGACTTCAGTATTCCACAACACACTAGGGACTTCAGTTTTGCACAATACACCCGGTACATCAGTATTCCAAAATAAAACCTGGACCTCAATATTCCACACCATACCAGGGAATTCAGTTTTGCACAATACATTGGGACTTCAGTATTCCACAATACACCCGGGACTTCAACATTACACAACACACCAGGGAATTCAGTTTTGCACAAAACACCCGGGACTTCAGTATTCCACAATACACCAGGGACTTCAGGATTCCACAATACAGCAGGGTTTTCAGTATTCCACAAGACAGCAGGGACTTCAGTATTCCAGAATACACCAGCGACTTCAGTATTCCACAATACAGCAGGGACTTCAGTATTGCACAATACACCAGGGACTTCAGTATTCCACATTACACCAGGGATTTCAGTACTGCGCAATACACCAGAGACTTCAGTTTTGCACTATGCACCCGTGACTTCATTATTCCACAATAAACCAATGACTTCAGTGTTCCACAATGCACCCGGGACTTCAATATTCCACATTACACCAGGGACTTCAGCATTCCACAATACACCAATGACTTCAGTATAACACAATACACCCGGGACTTCAGTATTCCACAATACAACCGGGACTTCAGTATTCCACAATACACCCGGGACTTCAGTATTCCACAATACACCCGGGACTTCAGCGTTCCACCTATACACCTGGGGCTTCAGTATTCCACAATACAGCAGGGACTTCAGTATTCCAGAATACACCAGGGACTTCAGTATTCCACAATATACCAGGGACTTCAGTTCTGAGCAATACACCCGTGACTTCATCATTCCACAATACACCAATGACTTCAGTATTCCACAATACACCTGGGACTTCAATATTCCACCTTACACCCGGGACTTCAGTATTCCACAGTACACCAGGGTATTCAGCATTCCACAATACACCTGGGACTTCAGTATTGCACAATATACCCGGGACTTCAGTATTCCACAATACACCAGGGGTTTTAGTATTCCACAACACACCAGGAACTTCAGGATTCCACAATACACCAGGGACTTCAGTATTCCACAATACACCCGGGACTTCAGTATTCCACAATACACCAGAGACTTCAGTTTTGCACAATACACCCGTGACTTCATTATTCCACAATAAACCAATGACCAGTAATCCACAATACACCCGGGACTTCAATATTCCACATTACACCCGGGACTTCAGTATTCCACAGTACACCAGGGGTTTCAGTATTACACAACACACCAGGGACTTCAGGATTCCACAATACACCCGGGACTTCAGTATTCCAGAAGACAGCAGGGACTTCAGTATTCCAGAATACACCAGGGACTTCAGTATTCCACAATACAGCAGGGACTTCAGTACTCCACATTACACCAGGGACTTCAGTACTGCGCAATACACCAGAGACTTCAGTTTTGCACAATACACCCGTGACTTCATTATTCCACAATAAACCAATGACCAGTAATCCACAATACACCCGGGACTTCAATATTCCACATTACACCCGGGACTTCAGTATTCCACAATACACCAGGTACTTCAGCATTCCACAATACACAAGGGACTTCAGCATTCCACAATACACCCGTGACTTCAGTATTCCACAATACACCTGGGACTTCAGTTTTGCACAATGCACCAGGGACTTCAGTATTCCCCAATACACCCTGGACTTCAGTATTCCACAATACACCCGGGGCTTCAGTATTCCACAATACAGCAGGGTCTTCAGTATTCCACAATACAGCAGGGACGTCAGTATTCCAGAATACACCAGGGACTTCAGTATTCCAGAACACAGCAGGGACTTCAGTATTCCACAATACAGCAGGGACGTCAGTATTCCAGAATACACCAGGGACTTCAGTATTCCACAATACAGCAGGGTCTTCAGTATTCCACAATACAGCAGGGACGTCAGTATTCCAGAATACACCAGGGACTTCAGTATTCCAGAATACAGCAGGATCTTCAGTATTCCACAATACAGCAGGGACGTCAGTATTCCAGAATACACCAGGGACTTCAGTATTCCAGAATACAGCAGGGACTTCAGTCTTGCACAATACACCAGGGACTTCAGTATTCCACAATATACCAGAGACTTCAGTACTGAGCAATACACCCGTGTCTTATTATTCCACAATACACCAATGACGTCAGTATTCCACAATACACCTGGGACTTCAATATTCCACATTACACCCGGGACTTCAGTATTCCACAGTACACCAGGGTCTTCAGCATTCCACAATACACCCGGGACTTCAGTATTCCACAATACACCAGAGACTTCAGTGTTGCACAATACACCCAGCACTTCAGTATTCCACAATACAACAGGGAATTCAGTATTCCACAATACGCCAGGGACTTCAGTATTCACAATACACCAGGGACTTCAGTTTTCCAGAACACACCCGGGACTTCAGTATTGCACACTGCACCCGGGACTTCAATTTTGCACAATACATCGGGACTTCAGTATTCCACAATACACCCGGGACGTCAATATTCCACAACACACCAGGGAATTCAGTTTTGCACAAAACACCCGGGACTCCAGTATGCCACAATACACCAATGTCTTTATTATTCCACAATACACCAGGGACTTCAGTATTCCACAATACACCCGGGAATTCAGTATTCCACAATATAGCAGGGTCTTCAGTATTCCAGAATACAGCAGGGACTTCAGTATTCCATAATACAGCAGGGACTTCAGTATTGCACAATACATCAGGGACTTCAGTATTCCACAATACACCAGGGACTTCAGTACTGCGCAATACACCAGAGACTTCAGTTTTGTACAATACACCTGTGACTTCATTATTCCACAATACACCAATGACTTCAATATTCCAAATTACACCCGGGACTTCAGTATTCTACAATACACCCCGGGCTTCAGTATCCCACAATACATCCGGGACTTCAGTATTGCACAATACACCCGGGACTTCAGTGTTCCACAACACACAAGGGACTTCAGTATTTCACAATACACTAGGGACTTCAGTTCTCCACAATACACCAGGGGTTTCAGTATTCCACAACACACCAGGGACTTCTGTATTCCACAATACACAACGGAATTCAGTGTTGCACAATACACCTGTGACTTCAGTATTCCACAATACACCAGGGACTTCAGCATTCCACAACACACCCCGGACTTCAGTATTGCACAATGCACCAGGGGCTTCAGTATTCCACAATACACCAGGGGTTTCAGTATTCCAGAATACAGCAGGGACTTCAGTCTTGCACAATACACCAGGGACTTCAGTATTCCACAATATACCAGAGACTTCAGTACTGAGCAATACACCCGTGACTTCATTATTCCACAATACACCAATGACTTCAGTATTCCACAATACACCTGGGACTTCAATATTCCACATTACACCCGGGACTTCAGTATTCCACAGTACACCAGGGTCTTCAGCATTCCACAATACACCTGGGACTTCAGTATTGCACAATACACCCGGAACTTCAGTATTCCACAATACACCAGGGGTTTTAGTATTCCACAACACACCGGGGACTTCAGGATTCCACAATACACCAGGGACTTCAGTATTCCACAATACACCAGGGACTTCAGGATTCCACAATACACCCAGGACTTCAGTATTCCACAATACACCAGAGACTTCAGTGTTGCACAATACACCAGGGACTTCAGTTTTCCAGAATACACCCGGGACGTCAATATTCCACAAAACACCAGGGAATTCAGTTTTGCATAAAACACCCGGGACTTCAGTATTCCACAATACACCAATGTCTTTATTATTCCACAAAACACCAGGGACTTCAGTATTCCACAATACACCCGGGACTTCAGTATTCCACAATACACCAGGGACTTCAGTATTCCACAATATAGCAGGGTCTTCAGTATTCCAGAATACAGCAGGGACATCAGTATTGCACAATACATCAGGGACTTCAGTATTCCACAATACACCAGGGACTTCAGTACTGCGCAATACACCAGAGACTTCAGTTTTGCACAATACACCTGTGACTTCATTATTCCACAATACACCAATGACTTCAATATTCCACATTACACCCGGGACTTCAGTATTCCACAATACACCAATGTCTTTATTATTCCACAAAACACCAGGGACTTCAGTATTCCACAATACACCCGGGACTTCAGTATTCCACAATACACCAGGGACTTCAGTATTCCACAATATAGCAGGGTCTTCAGTATTCCAGAATACAGCAGGGACATCAGTATTCCATAATACAGCAGGGACTTCAGTATTGCACAATACATCAGGGACTTCAGTATTCCACAATACACCAGGGACTTCAGTACTGCGCAATACACCAGAGACTTCAGTTTTGCACAATACACCTGTAACTTCATTATTCCACAATACACCAATGACTTCAATATTCCACATTACACCCGGGACTTCAGTATTCTACAATACACCAGGGACATCAGTATTCCACAATACACCAGGGACTTCAGGATTCCACAATACAGCAGGGTCTTCAGTATTCCACAATACAGCAGGGACTTCAGTATTCCAGAATACACCAGGGACTTCAGTATTGCACAATACACCAAGGACTTCAGTATTCCACAATACACCAGGGACTTCAGTACTGCGCAATACACCAGGGGTTTCAGTATTCCACAACACACCAGGGACTTCAGGATTCCACAATACACCAGGGACTTCAGTATTCAACAATACACCCCAGGCTTCAGTATCCCACAATACACCTGGGACTTCAGTATTCCACAATACACCCGGGACTTCAGTATTCCAACAATACACAAGGGACTTCAGTGTTGCACAATACACCCAGCACTTCAGTATTCCACAATACACCAGGGACTTTAGTATTCACAACACACCAGGGACTTCAGTATTCCACAATACACCAGGGACCCCAGTATTCGAACATACACCAGGGACGTCACTATTCCACAACACACTAGGGACTTCAGTTTTGCACAATGCACCCGAGGCTTCAGTACTCCACAATACACCCGGGACTTCAGTATTGCACTCTACACCCGGGACTTCAGTTTTGCACAATACATCGGGACTTCAGTATTCCACAATACAGCCGGGACGTCAATATTCCGCAACACACCCGGGACTTCAGTATTGCACAATGCACCCGGGACTTCAGTATTCCACAATACACCAGGGGTTTCAGTATTCCACAACACACCAGGGACTTCTGTATTCCACAATACACAACGGAGTTCAGTGTTGCACAATACACCTGTGACTTCAGTATTCCACAATACACCAGGGACTTCAGCATTCCACAACACACCCGGGACTTCAGTATTCCACAATACACCAGGGACTTCAGCATTCCACAACACACCCGGGACTTCAGTATTCCACAATACACCAGGGACTTCAGTATTCCACAACACAGCAGGGACATCAGTTTGGCACGATACACCAGGGTCTTCAGTATTCCACAATAGACCAGGGTCTTCATTATTCCACAATACACCCGGGACTTCAGTGTTCCACAATACACCTGGGACTTCAGTATTGCACAATACACCACGATCTTCAGTATTCCACAATACACCCGGGACTTCAGTATTGCACAATACACCAGGGACTTGAGTTTTGCACAATATACCCGTGACTTCATTATTCCACAACACACCAATGACTTCAGTGTTCCACAATACACCTGGGACTTCAATATTCCACATTACACCCAGGACTTCAGTATTCCACAACACACCAGGGACTTCAGCATTCCACAATACACCCGTGACTTCAGTATAAAACAATACACCCGGGACTTCAGTATTGCACAATACACCAATGACTTCAGTATTCCACAATACACCCGGGACTTCAGTATTCCACAATACACCCGGGACTTCAGTATTCCACAATACACCAATGTCTTTATTATTCCACAAAACACCAGGGACTTCAGTATTCCACAATACACCCGGGACTTCAGTATTCCACAATACACCAGGGACTTCAGTATTCCACAATATAGCAGGGTTTTCAATATTCCAGAATACAGCAGGGACATCAGTATTCCATAATACAGCAGGGACATCAGTATTGCACAATACATCAGGGACTTCAGTATTCCACAATACACCAGGGACTTCAGTACTGCGCAATACACCAGAGACTTCAGTTTTGCACAATACACCTGTGACTTCATTATTCCACAATACACCAATGACTTCAATATTCCACATTACACCCGGGACTTCAGTATTCTACAATACTCCAGGGACATCAGTATTCCACAATACACCAGGGACTTCAGGATTCCACAATACAGCAGGGTCTTCAGTATTCCACAATACAGCAGGGACTTCAGTATTCCAGAATACACCAGGGACTTCAGTATTGCACAATACACCAAGGACTTCAGTATTCCACAATACACCAGGGACTTCAGTACTGCGCAATACACCAGGGGTTTCAGTATTCCACAACACACCAGGGACTTCAGGATTCCACAATACACCAGGGACTTCAGTATTCAACAATACACCCCAGGCTTCAGTATCCCACAATACACCCGGGACTTCAGTATTCCACAATACACCCGGGACTTCAGTATTCCAACAATACACAAGGGACTTCAGTGTTGCACAATACACCCAGCACTTCAGTATTCCACAATACACCAGGGACTTTAGTATTCACAACACACCAGAGACTTCAGTATTCCACAATACACCAGGGACCCCAGTATTCGAACATACACCAGGGACGTCACTATTCCACAACACACTAGGGACTTCAGTTTTGCACAATGCACCCGAGGCTTCAGTACTCCACAATACACCTGGGACTTCAGTATT